>NC_090732.1:65903138-65915638 GCF_036898095.1 Palaemon carinicauda
AGGGGAAAGGCTTGCATTTGTAATTTAATGATTATAACTATAGGATAAACTACTACACACAACATACAATGTGAACAAGATTAAGAGGAAAATTTAAGGGGGCAACCATTACAAATAAACATCTTACAACTAAGCAAATCTTACAACTAAATAGGAATACAACACTTTACACAAAGGCATACAAAAAATATGTAACTAAACAATCTCAAGAGAGATGTGGCTCTCACATATAACACCTCCTCCCTTCTGAAAAAAAAGCTTCCGGATAAAAAGGACGGAACTTTTTTTTCAAGTGTCATATCTCTGAATTTAAAAGTGGTTAGCCAGGGTGTGTTCACTCTCTGGCAGTTGATGAATATCCAGTTAATGGTCTTTCAACAACAGATCCCAATCCTGCCATCTATGCTTTTTGTTCCTCCTGCTGTGAAGGAATGAAAATGGATTGTGGTCCATGAACACCCTAATAGGACCAGGATTACCTTGAACATACCCCTCAAAGTGCTTCTGGGCGAAAACAAGGGCAAACACATTCTTCTCTTCAGAGGCATAGTTCCTCTGGCGTTTCCTAAATTTCTTTGAAAAATAAGCCACAGGGTATTCAGCACCATACTTCCCTCTCCGCAGAAGCGCTGCATTGGCTCCCCGACTATTGGCATCTACATGCATGAATAATTCCTCCTAGACATTGTGGATATGTGGCTGTGGGACCACATTATGCAATCCCTTAGAAAAATCTGGGCTCTTATTCACAACAGCCTGGGATGCAGTCGAAGTGGGGGATTACAACAGATATTACCTGCCAAATCATTGTCAAGGATCATGTGGATTCCTGGGATGGGTTATTTGTAAACGATGGCCACCTGTACTAACCCGGACTTAAAGTACGACTCCAGGTAGATGGTATGAAGGGGCAAGACCTCCTGACCCGACATACACCCAACTAGTACCGTCTTCCCAGAGTCTGAGAACTCGTTGAATGGCAATACCGAGCGATGAAGAAGGGTTTGTTGTGCTCCAGTATCGCGAACAATCCTAACAGTGGCAGGACCAGCTCCTTGTTCTGGTAATGACACAGAACCACTATGCTGGAAGGCTTTTCTCCCTGCGGTGACACTTGCTTTTGGTATCCCCCTTTTTGTCATGTTGAAGTGTACCAACTTCACAGGGCTCTTATTGCTTGAGTGGCACAGACTTGCTTCGTGCCCAAGGTTACCGCAGTAAGTACACTTGTATCCCTTTGACCGTGAAACAAGGCTGGCACTCGGAGGGGTAGCTACCTGAGGATTGGTTGGGGAATCCCATGGTACTGGAGGTGAGTTCTGTGTCCACTGATAGCCTCCATTGGTGGGAGGGTTAGTGAAAAATTAATGGAGCTTTCCCATCCATTTTGGAGCATGCTCTGAGATGGAGTTCGGCTGAATTGCCTTAGGACGAGCTCTCCTCAATTTCGTGGATAGCTCCCATTCATCTGCTAGAATGGCGGCAGAATGAACCGTATTCACCTTCCTTTCTTCCAGGTAGTCTCGTGCCTCTCCTGATATAGTATTCAGGAAGTGCTCTAGCTGCATGAGTTTGTTTACCTGTTACAAACTCTTGGTGGGTAGTGCAGCATTGATCCATCGCTCATAAGCTATGGTCACTCTACGAGCCAACTTAATATGCGTTTCGTTTCCTTCCCTCTTCATGTTTCGGAAGTTTTGGCGATAAGCCTCAGGGACGAGTGCCATAGCATTTAGAACCCTCTCCTTAATAGTAGAGTAATCCTTACTCTCCTGTATAGTAAGGGTAGTATATGCCTGTAAGGCCTTCCCAGTCAACTTAGCTGGCAAAATGAGTGCCCATTCTTCTTGTGGTACTCACCGGTTTGTGAGTAATTTCTCAAATGCAGAGAAGAATATTTCTGGGTCCTCCTCCTCATAGGCTGGCAAGGATTTTGTCACGTCAGTAAGATGCAGCATACCACGGGGTTCTTGGGTTCCCCTTGCTGTGACATCTGGATTTCTTTCCTGAAGCCTGAGCCATGCTTCCTGACATGCGACCTCCCGTGCCCTGATTTCCAGTTCCAGCCTCTTTAGCTCTCTATCTTCAGAACTACTCTCAAGCTAGGAAGAAAACTCCAATGCCGCATTAGGTGCCTGAGAGCTACTCTGGTTAGGGAAGAGAGGGGATGATATGAGATTGGGAGGCGCATGCAATGGGACCACGGGGGAAGCACCTCGTTGGGAATACAGATGGTCCGGAGGTGGAATGGTCGCATCAACTTGTGGACCCCAGTTTGGAGAACATACTGTGGTCCCCACAACTTGAGGGATTTCCTGGTCCTCATTTTCATCAGTATCTGCAAGGCTCTGGAAATGACCTCTGAGCAATTCTTGCAGCTGCCTTTCTTATGGCTACTTAAGAACTGGATGCCACTGGCTGTACAGGCATGTCTCAGCTCATCCTTAGAAAGTGCCATAAGAAGGGTTTCAGTAGGAGTTTCCAGAAACTGAGCAACCTTACTGTGGGCACCAGCAGTTGACCGGGTTGTAACAGACATCTTGCAATTATGAATATGGATAATTTGCAACAACAATTATAAGCAAAAACATATAACACTGGTGAGGAAGGTCTACACACCCCCCCCAAAAAATGAAAAAAAAATAAAAATCAAGGTCACCCTTAAAAAAAAAAGGAACAACAACATAATCCTACAAAAAAAAAAAAAGGTTGAATAGAATTAGAGAGGATAGAACCTCAATACTCACTGCAGAAGCCACAAGATCCCTTCAATGGAAGTAAGAACACTACAAAACTCTGTGACCTTGTCCACTGAAAATTAATACAATACCAATAGAATGGTTTGTTTCTGGGGTTTAAACAGAAAAATAAAAATCACTCAAAAATAAAAACCACAGACAAAACAATCCAAAAATGTTGGATGATCAGGTGAAATAAATTCTCATTTCAAGACAAAAAAAAAAAACCTTGATAGAATCTACAAAGCAACACAATAATAAAAAATACACGACCGGACCAGGCCCCCAATTCTGTTACGTGAGGGTGTGGCCTCACGAACAGGAATAAAACGAAAAAAGGATGTAGAGAGAAGGAAAAGCAGAAAAGACACAATTTTAAAAAGATTGTGAAGACAGGCCAACACAATACCCTGCCAAATGTCTAAGGGCGGAGGTGGCAAACACGTGCTCTCTCCGAGGAGGTCGGGTTCACCATGAGGTTATGCCCACACGCTTCTTTGTAACCCCGAACACAAAGAGAAAAATTAAAACTAAGCCTCTATCAGGCAGGTGATGGCAGTACATGAATAATGGAATTGGTTGTTTAAGCAAGTTTGTATTTTCTTTCGGTTACACACACAATGGAAATATAGTAATCTCTACGATAAAGCAAATGACTAAAATGATAATGAAATATAAAAACAGTAACATCTACGCTAATGCAAATAATGACTGGAAACTATGAACTAAAGGGAATATCACTTTACATAAATTTATTTACAGAGAAATGAAAAAAGAAAAACAATAAAGAAACCACAAAGGAACACTTATAGGAAAAACAATAATGCAAATTAGAAAAAAGAAAAGAAAACGATACAGACAAATAATTCCCCGCCAGAAAATAAACAAGACCATGGGTTAATATTTAAAAAGAAACCAAAAATCGTTATCCTATAAAGGGGATAACAAGCAAATTACTATTCTCTGTCGAAGACACGACTAAAATAACACACACTTACAATTATGGAAATAAACACATTAAATATATATACACTTACAGAGGCGGTAAAAATATCTATTTATGAATATGTGAGAATGGAGAGAAAGATAACAAAACAAAATGATAGAAGGTCCCACTACACGTTCTATTCTCACAAATAAGTCTACAACGGAACAGAAAATAAAATGGATATTGATCCCCCCCCCTAAAAATTAATCTCTAGCCAGAATATACTTATACAATCGAAAATGGGGAATACAGTAACGTTCTTAAGCGTTATGTTTCCCCGAGAGTGGTGTATTCTTGTTGAAGGCAACTTACCTTCCCTATCCCTAACTGTATAAAGAAAAATAGTACAATAAAAAAAAAAAAAAAAAAAAAAAACACTTCATAATTAATCACTGGCCTTCCATGGGACCACTGCTCTACTTTGACCTAGCCCCCCCCCTTATCTACTCTCACCAGACCTAAGCGAAGTCTTTCCTCCCTTGCTTTTGCCACAACTACTATCCCCCACTTTAAGGCTACTTAGCTTCAGGCTTGGTCGACCTCTGGGCACATGTTCCTTGTTGGCGACGATTAGCCAGTTCCCGGTTCGGGTTACACTTCACCAAATTCTTTTGAAAAGGGCAGGAGCGGCTTTGTGGTACTGGACTCCTGGGAGAGAGATGGGGGATGCTTCTGCTCCTCGCCAAGGTCCGAGGTTGTCTGAGGGCGAAGGGCAGTCGCTGGGGGCTGGGCTCCGAGCTGGGGTATCAGCGGTGACCCATTTACAGCTCTCCTAGCGGGGTTACGTGGGTCAAGCATCGGCGCACGCATTTTGGCGCCAGGCGTTACGCTTCTTTCGGGGCCCTCCTGGGACCTTTGTTGTGGAAGACACGCGTCTTAGTGAGACAGCTGTGGATTAAAAATGGGGTGAGCATTTGAACAAAGAGAGGAAATGGCCGACAACGGCTGAATCTAGTCTTATGATCGGAGAGTAGGGGAAAGGCTTACATTTGTAATTTAATGATTATAACTATAGGATAAACTACTACACACAACATACAATGTGAACAAGATTAAGAGGTTAATTTAAGGGGGCAACCATTACAAATAAACATCTTACAACTAAGCAAATCTTACAACTAAATAGGAATACAACACTTTACACAAAGACATACAAAAAATATGTAATTAAACAATCTCAAGAGAGATGTGACTCTCACATATAACAATATATATATATATATATATATATATATATATATATATATATATATATATATATATATATATATATATATATACTGTGTTTATATAAATACTGTATACTGTATATATATATATATATATATATATATATATATATATATATATATATATATATATATATATATATATATATATATATATATATATATATATATATATATTGGAGTAGGGAGACGCGTTCTGTTCTTTCATCCATTTATTTGCGCCGACGTTTCGTATCAGCTTGATACATTTTCCAGGCTGAAACGATTACAAATCAATTGCGTGTAAGTAAAAAGATACACACAACGTTTACCAACACCAAAATTAAAAAGCTTTTAAAAACAGAGTAAAAACAGAAATACAGAATAACAGTGAAAGGGCTCGGAGCGAATATAGAGAAACAAATTAATTCAAAAATAATAATAATAATAACAATAATAATAATAATAATAGAAAAATATATAATAATAATAATAATAATAATAATAATAATAATAGAACGAACAAGACACCTACCCACAGCGGTAGCGTAAGGAGAACTGACATGAAAAATTGTTATGGAAGGGAGCGTAAACAAAACAACAGGTAATTAGGCAATAAACAATTGGGTGGAAGACGACTGGTGGTTAAGAGAAGGTACAGTTAGCTTAATCATTATTGATTCAAGGGTGGTTAGTTCGTCTATATGTCGGGTTCTTCCTATTATATTAAAATGACTGGTATCTATGTGTGTTTTGCAACTTTTACTGTGATTTCTTATGTTAGATTGTTCTGGATTTGATAGTCGACAACCCGTTCTATAGCTAATTCCCTGATGAGAGGAAATTCGGACTTTTAGCAGCCTCCTGGTGCAACCGATGTAAGTGCCAAGATCATATCTGGGACAATTATAGGCTACTTATAAACGACACCGGAGGCAAACAGGGGGCTGATCTTATCCTTGGCTTGGAAGAGTGAGCCCATAGTTCGGGGGTTTATGGGAATTAGTTTCAAATTAAGGGCAGGCAATTGGTCACTGACTAGGTTAATGCATTTTTTCCTGAATTTATTATTATGGAGAAAGGGAAATCTTGCAAACATACGGAGCTTGGGGACATTGTGGACTATTGGGGTTGGATTGAATTTCAGATTAAGTAGCTTATTAAGGGATCTATGAAAAATTGCTGGAGGGAAATAATTATCCTTAAAGTAATCAGCAAGGAAAGTCACTTCAGTATGAAAGGTAGACCAGCTTGATGTCAGATTATTGGCTCTATGGAGGAGAGTTGACACGGAATTCAGTTTAAAGTTAAAAAAACATGAGCTATAAAAATTGGTCCCCAGGCCAGTAAAGGTGCTCTTTCTATAAATACCAGTATGAAAGCCAGACTCGTCCTTGGATATCCTCACATCAAGGAACGGAAGTGAATTCTGTGTCTCTGTTTCAACTGTAAATCTAATGTTATCATGTTGGTTGTTTAAATACTCAAGAAAGGTATCAGCATGGTAATTACATCTGAACAAGGCAAAAGTGTCATCTATGTAGCGTCTATAAAAGAGTGTTTCTGTTCTTACTCTGTTTTTATTCTTAATTTATTGAAAAGCTTTTTAATTTTGGTGTTGGCAAATGTTGTGTGTATCTTTTTACTTATACGCAATTGATTTGTAATCGTTTCAGCCTGGAAAATGTATCAAGCTGATACGAAACGTCGGCGCAAATAAATGGATGAAAGAACAGAACGCGTCTCCCTACTCCAATATGTTTATGCTTGAGTAATTGCTCCTGTCTCCATACTTATATATATATATATATATATATATATATATATATATATATATATATATATATATATATATATATATATATATATATATATATATATATATATATATATATCTTACACACATGACCTAGTATAAGAGTAAATGTTTTATTCATGTATATTATTTGTGTATGTAAGAAATGTATAGCCAGCTCGTAAGGTGAATTCCACTCATGTAGGTTTAAGTAAATGCATGAAAATTACATAAGATTTTCATCATTAATTTAATTGTATTTTTTTTTCAATTCAGTATATGTATATTTACATTTTGTTTAAGAATTAACTTTTTATTTCCCCTATTTTGTTACAAAGTCTTATGTATACTCATGTAGGTATGCTGTATGACTCATACGAGGTATGAACATAAGGTACTACATAATTTTTATGTTTTGACATGGTTAGAAAGTGCATGAAAATTCTCGAAGTAGATTTACTCTTTTTTTATTGTTTCGAGGAGAAGGTGAGCAGAGATAGTTGAGAGAGAGTTGCCTTGCCATGTAAATTTACTTTGGAAATCATCAGCTACTTGACTAGTTGACAACTTTGGCGCTATAAGCCTGCTCCCCCCCCCCTTCCAATAGACCGAACTGGAAGGTTCTAGAATCATTAAGTCAATATAATTTATATTAGGACCTAGCAATGCATGAGGATCAGAAGACCCCCAGCCTATTACTTTGAAAGAGCCAATGTCAGCCAGCCCTCTTTCCTCTCAAGTACAAATAGTGTTTTACTGTCAAACATGATTTGCGAGTTCTATCCAACAAATATTGTGTATAGTGTGTTCAAACGATGAAACTATTGAATGTTAATCCAAGTGTAGTGTGTTAATGTGAGTATAGTTTAACATGAATTTTTTGTGAATGGCCCTGTGAGATTAAGGTTGAACAGTGAAGTGTATTCATTTTACTTAACTGTTCGGTAACCTCGTGTGAACCAAAAGACGTATGCGTAACAGTTACATGTATGTAAATTTCAGTATTGTGTATTCATTAGAGTATTAAAATGTTAACTCTTTATTAATTATCAAAATTAGACATTTTTATAAATTAGTTTCCAGTGAATCAAGTGATTGTGTAATTTTCATAGAGTAACCTTTTCGTGTCTTAGTCTAAGGTTTTGTTCAGATTTAATATTTCAAGTGATTTTTTTTTGGTATTAATTCTTTTTTATGGAATATATTTATTTTTGAGAAAAGTGTTTTATTTTGTTCACCAATATTTTCTAACAATGTTTTGCTCGTAATCCCTGACTGAGAACCGAAGTAAGAGGTTGTTTTTGAATAGTTCTTACTAAGTAATCACCCAGTTTGGCTTTGAGTATTACGTACGAGACCTTTGGATATTCAGTGTTCATATATATTGCCGTCTGGGAGTTGCGTATATTCTCAGAGCTTGGGTATTATTCAAGTGTAACAGGAGTTTATATAATTTGGCAGATGTAATAATATATATATATATATATATATATATATATATATATATATATATATATATACTGTGTGTATATATATATATATATATATATATATATATATATATATATATATATATATATATATATATATATATATATATATATACATACATACATATATATATATATATATATATATATATATATATATATATATATATATATACATATATATATATATATATATATATATATATATATATATATATATATATATATATATATATATATATATACGATGATGATGGCTACCGGGTCTGGGTACCAAAAATATATTATACTATAATATTATATCTATTATGGCTGGCTAGCTGAACAACCTCTCTAGTTCTACCTGTTTGTTTTTACATCAAATCTGTTACATTTGGAAATATTAATACTCAAGTTCTGAGACAGATAAATAACTCCCAGACAGCAATATATAAAACACTGAATATCCAAAGGTCTCTTAAGTTTATTTAAAACAAAACTGGGTGATTATTCTTAAGAAATATTCAAACAAAATTATTACGGTTCTTTACAGGATACGAGTGAGGCTGTAATAAACACTGTTAATTAGATTAATACACTCTTTACAAAAAAAAATTCTATATAAATTACCGCACTTTGAAAGAATCTACATAAAACAAATAAATCACCCAAAATATTAAGTCTGAACAAAACTTAGATTAAGACAAAAGTGTTACAATCTAAAAATTATATGATCACTTGACTTGAGATATTAGATATGAATAAACATTAAAAGAAATAATTACATTCTGAAAATTATATAATCACTTGTTTCACTTGAAATTAAATCTGAATACAATATTTAAGTCTAACACTTGATGAAAGTAGATAACCAGATCACAATACAAGTACCTATCACCTTCCTACAGAGCCGTTTAAAAAACTCCAAGAGGATTTTTATAAGTATTCACTATGTTTACTAAAAATCCGACACACCTAAACTTCGATATTTCACTGAACATTTATTATTATTATTATTATTATTACTATCCAAGCTACAACCCTAGTTGGAAAAGCAAAGTGCTATAAGCTCAGGGGCTCCAACAGGGAAAAATAGCCCAGTGAGGAAAGGAAATAAGAAAATAAATAAATGAAGAGAAAAAATTAACAATAAATCCTTCTAAAAAAAGTAACAACGTCAAAACAGACATGTCACATATAAACTATAAACAACATCAAAAACAAATATGTCATAAATAAACTATAAAAAGACTCATGTCCGCCTGGTCAACAAAAAAGCATTTGCTCCAACTTTGTTGAAGTTCTACTGATTCAACTACCCGATTAGGAAGATCATTCCACAACTTGGTAACAGCTGGAATAAAACTTCTAGAGTACTGCGTAGTATTGAGCCTCATGATGGAGAAGGCCTGTCTATTAGAATTAACTGCCTGCCTAGTATTACGAACAGGATAGAATTGTCCAGGGAGATCTGAATGTAAAGGATGGTCAGAGTTATGAAAAATTTTATGCAACATGCATAATGAACTAGTTGAACGACGGTGCCAGAGATTAATATCTAGATCAGGAATAAGAAATTTAATAAACCGTAAGTTTCTGTCCAACAAATTAAGATGAGAATCAGCAGCTGAAGACCAGACAGGAGAACAATATTCAAAACAAGGTAGAATGAAAGAATTAAAACACTTCTTCAGAATATATTAATCACCGAAAATCTTGAAAGACTTTCTCAATAAGCCTATTTTTTGTGCAAGTGAAGAAGACACAGACCTTATATGTTTCTCAAAAGTAAATTTGCTGTCGAGAATCACACCTAAAATTTTGAAAGAGTCATACAAATTTAAAGAAACATTATCAATACTGAGATCCGGATGTTGAGGAGCCACCGTCCTTGACCTACTTACAATCATACTTTGAGTTTTGTTAGGATTCAACTTCATACCCCATAATTTGCACCATGCACTAATTCTAGCTAAATCTCTATTAATGGATTCACCAACCCCAGATCTACATTCAGGGGATGGAATTGATGCAAAGAGAGTAATACTCTAAGCTGTGTATGAGAGGTGTATGATAGGTGTGCGAGAGAGAGTGGGAGATGACTATGACTTACAGCTAGGATTTTCTATCTATCTGTGCAACCCTGGGGTCGCTTTATATATGAAACTTAGCTACTTCCAGAAACTCCCAGGAGAGCGAGTTCTGGAAGTGTGTGGGCTAGGCTAAGGCATCAGAGTTACCAAGTAATGCTCTCTCTCAGTCTACTAGAGACACCCACCACTTGTCCCTGAAATAAAAAAAAAAGATAAGATCTATCGCTAGGTTTTTCGAGAATTCTCCAAAACACATGGTATATTGCGTATTCTCTCACAAACATGACGCATTTCCTCATAAAAATATGAAAGAACATTACATAAGCCCTCGTTCCTATCTTGTATGATCACATAACACTCTCGAACAGATTACATAAGACTTCGTAACAAAATTATGTGAAATAACAAAGTTAATTCTTAAAAAATAACGTAAATTTACCTATACTGACTTCAATAAAGAATAAAATGAAATTAACGATGAAAGCCTTACGTAATTTGCATAATAAACTTAAATCTACGCGAGAGGAATTCATCTTGAGAGCTGGCTAACCTCTCTTCAATGCACAAATGAAATATATAAACAAATCACGAATAAATCATTGTATTTACTCTACACTAGACCAGCTTTGTTATAATATATATATATATATATATATATATATATATATATATATATATATATATATATATATATATATATATATATATATATATATATATCAATCTATCTATCTATCTATCTATCTATCTATATACATATATATATATATATATATATATATATATATATATATATATATATATATATATATATATATATATATGTTGGTGGAGTGGAAGCAGATGTATGTCAGAGAGTGAATGAAGGTTGCAAAGTGTTGGGGGCAGTTAAGGGAGTAGTAAAAAATAGAGGGTTGGGCATGAATGTAAAGAGAGTTCTATATGAGAAAGTGATTGTACCAACTGTAATGTATGGATCGGAGTTGTGGGGAATGAAAGTGATGGAGAGACAGAAATTGAATGTGTTTGAGATGTGTCTAAGGAGTATGGCTGGTGTATCTCGAGTAGATAGGGTTAGGAACGAAGTGGTGAGGGAGAGAACGGGTTTAAGAAATGAGTTAGCGGCTAGAGTAGATATGAATGTGTTGAGGTGGTTTGGCCATGTTGAGAGAATGGAAAATGGTTGTCTGCTAAAGAAGGTGATGAATGCAAGAGTTGATGGGAGAAGTACAAGAGGAAGGCCAAGGTTTGGGTGGATGGATGGTGTAAAGAAAGCTCTGGGTGATAGGAGGATAGATGTGAGAGAGGCAAGAGAGCGTGCTAGAAATAGGAATGAATGGCGAGTGATTGTGACGCAGTTCCAGTAGGCCCTGCTGCTTCCTCCGGTGCCTTAGATGACCGCGGAGGTAGCAGCAGTAGGGGATTCAGCATTATGAAGCTTCATCTGTGGTGGATAATGTGGGAGGTTGGGCTGTGGCGCCCTAGCAGTACCAGCTGAACTCGGTTGAGTCCCTGGTTGGGCTGAAGGATTGTAGAGAGTAGAGGTCCCCTTTTTGTTTTGTTTCTTTGTTGATGTCGGCTACCCCCCAAATTGGGGGAAGTGCCTTTGGTATATGGATGGATGTTTATATATATATATATATATATATATATATATATATATATATATATATATATATATATATATATATATATATATGTATGTATATGTACAGTACATATATTATGGTAAATTAAAAATATCACGAAAAAAACGTTTAACTTCTTTATTCCAGGATAAACTAGCATTATTTTCCTACACATCTATCATATAACTCTATACATTCTTTAAGGCATTGTTTCTATATAAACAACCCTTCTTTGCGGAATTATGTTTAGCATCCATAAATTCAAACCAGACTCCTCTTAAGTATTTTTTGAGTTTTGTGAACAGGAAAACATCTGAAGGAAGAAGATCAGGACTAAAGGGTGGGTGTGGAAGAGTTTCCCACTTAGATTTCTGTAAGACTCCTCTTGCTACCAGTGATGGATGTGCTGGAGCATTATCGTGATGGATTAAAATTTCGCGGTGCAACTTCCCTTGCTGTTTGTTTAACGATGCAGTCTTGAATTTCTTTCAAAACCCCTTTGTAGGAGTTTCCAGAGATTGATTTTTTTTTACCTTTAAGATAATCCATGAAAATACCAACTTGGTGTCCCAAAACACGAT
>NC_090732.1:65918138-65948138 GCF_036898095.1 Palaemon carinicauda
AGTATATATATATATATATATATATATATATATATATATATATATATATATATATATATATATATATATGTATACCGTATATATATATACTGTATATAAATGCATATACATATATATATATATATATATATATATATATATATATATATATATATATATATATATATATATATATATATATATATATATATATATATATATATATATACAGTATATATATATATATATATATATATATATATATATATATATATATATATGTGTATATATATATATATATATATATATATATATATATATATATATATATATATATATATATATATATATATATACATATATATATGCATATATATATGTATATATATATATATATATATATATATATATATATATATATATATATATATATATATATATATATATATATATATATATATATATATGTATATGTTCTTACTCAGCTGGTCTAGTATATGAGTAAATGTTTTATTCATGTATTCTCTTTGTGTATGTACGAGATGTATAGCCAGCTCGGAAGGGGAATTCCACTTTTGCAGGTTTAATTAAATGCACGTAAATTACATAAGACTTTCGTCATTAATTTAATTGTATTTCTTATTCAATTCAGTATATGTAAATTTACGTTATTTTCAAGAATTAACCTTTTATCTCACCTATTTTGTTAGAAAGGCTTATGTAAACTTGTTTAGGTATGCTGTATGACCCATACGAGGTATGAACACGAGGTATTTCATAATTTTTGTTTCCACTTGGTTAGAAAGTGCATGAAAATTGTCGAAGTAGATTTGCTCTTTTTGTTTTTTATTGTTTCGAGGAGAAGGTGGGCGGAGATAGTTGAGAGAGAGTTGCCTTGCCATATACTTTGGAACTCATCTGCTACTTGACTAGTTAGCAATCTCTGCCCAGAAGCCTGCCCCCCCCCTTCCAATAAGCCGAACTGGAAGGTTCTGGAATCATTAAGTCAATATAATTTATATTAGGACCTAGCAATGCATAAGCATCAGAAGAGACCCAGCCTGTTCCTTTGAAAGAGCCAATGTCAGCCAGCTCTCTCTCCCCACGCAGAGGATAAAGCATAAATCGATGTCGAGCTTGTAAGTGTTAAATGATGAAGTTACAAATAAAACTACATAGTTAATTAATGGAACAACGCGCAGTTAGTTAGATATGGTTACCAAAAAATAAGAGCCCTTCAGTTTGGGTTGTAAACAAGAACTGCCCTCCTGGAACAAACACGTGAAATGAAACGGACTTGGTCAAATTAAGAGTCTACGCTACTTGTAAGAAAACTTGAAATTATGGTGTGCCAATTCGCTCTGTAGGACAAGGACACATGCTAGGTATATGGGGAACGTTATTTAGAAAAGTTAGGGAAGGTAAACGACACAAAGGAAGGTAGACCAAGGTACAAAATGTTACAAATTCGATATCAAATTAGCAAAATTAGTTGACAGAATGAGTACACTACACCGGTGCTCTCGTTGAGCAGTAAATATGGACGTCTGAACAACACAAAAACCGTAGTTCAACCAGTTAAGAATTTTCTGGCTATAAGTGGAACCTGCCACAACACGTGGGTGAACAGATTCGAGATAAAACAAAGTTCTTACGACAAATTGTAGAGAACATTCACGCAATAAATTAACCTGGTTGCGTAGTTCTTTCCTTAAACTCGTGGTCGATACAAAATGATCATAATGACTACAATTCTCTCTTCCCAATTAAATTCTGGGCTTTACACATTCGACAAACTGGCTGGTGGGTGTGGATTTAAGTGATATAGTGGGGTACTGCATGCTTAATCAAGCTGATTTATGTTAATGCTTCATAAGTCAAAGATAAAGGATCCGGTTTGAAGGACCACTCGTGGAGAAAATTTTTGTGTTTTTGTTTAATTGTTGAGTGGGAGCTTGTTGTCCCGGGAAAGCCTACTTACATCATATCATAAAATATCAGCAGGTGAGGAAAAGGAGCGCTATCACTTGAGGCACAAACACCCTTTTAATAATTTTGATGACGTAGTTCACGAACCATCACTCTAAATGCAAAAAACTCTGTACTCCGTCCAGAGGCATGAAAATTCCACATGTGAAATAAAAGTAATTTGATGGCCTACTCTAGCTTTGTCAGGTCTAAGGTCATCTACACTCTTAGGCTCTGTTTTGGCTCTGTCCCAGGGACCCCAGTGCGATGCTGGACAGGAATCTTATGTTAAGTTATTATTGAGACAATTGCAATAGATGGGAGCAGTGATGTAGTGTAAAGTAAAAGTTAAAGATATGGATCTTTACCTTTAAAGCATATATCAAATAATAAGTCGCTCGCTAACACACTATTACTCTTAAGTTATTTGTACTTACTACTTCCAATGTGTTGGGTATACTGTCCTGTGATTATATATTCATAATAGACAAAATCAAATAAATGATGGAGTAAAAATACAAATCTGTAATTAACCTAATTTTGCTTTATTACACAAATTTACATTTAAAGAAACGGACATCTTAATATAGACAAAATATAATAAAAGAAATGCAAAATAATAAAGATATGGTTGATTAGACTGGTGGTCATCTGCAATGATTAACAATAGAAATAGGGTCGAACACGCAGCTCTGTGCCCCTTAGACTGTGCTAGTCTCAAAAGCAAAAATTATATTTAAAATCTGTACACACAGTCCGAAATATGTAACAGCCAGCTAAACCTAAATCAAGTAAAAATTAGTCTAAGCTAAAATAGGGGAAAAATAGTGTCCACGTGTTTTTACCTGCACTCCTTACTTGGAAGACAGCCCTTGTCCTCAAATGGCTGTTGATTGAATTGCTGTTGACTGAATAGTTTGCACCCTTCACTGGCCCACCCTGGAATCCTCGCTTGTGGTAGATAGAGTTTACCAGGCTCGTCTTCTTCCCTGTCTCCAGCTGAGGCACAAAACACAAAGAAATTCCTTTTGTTTGGTGTGAGTCTAGTGAGTGGGGGAGCGCTGAGCCAGAGATGCACTGTTTAACTGACCAGGTCGGTCAGGCGGTCACACCAACTGGTCATGCATGAATAGGCCGCCCTTTGGGTCGTGTAGGTTCAACTACCTTAACCTTCCAAAGCAAGTGATGGTCGTGGTGTGTAGAACAACGCAATTGAGGTGCCATATTGGAACTTTAGGGCACGGCAATGCAACGTTGCAAGGAGTGAATAGGAGGCATGATTTTGCACAAAATTCTTAGAGAAATCTTTCTTCTCTAAGGGAATATACATATACAATAATTCTACCTATGCTGGCTTACTAGAAATTAATAAATTAATGATCAATTAGCAATGGGGTGGTGCGATGGGCATACTCATACATCCTAAAATTAACAGACTTGAATTAGTACCGAGAGATGAAAGCTTCATTCAAGTCAGCAGTATTAGAATTATATTCAAAACCAGTGTAATAATTTATTTGGATACATGTAGTTTAAGGAATGAACCGTCATATGGCGGCGTTAGGCTTTTGCTGTGCGCTTTTACGCTGTGAAATCATGAACATGGCGTACGCTACTGTCTACAAGTGTAGTTAGTTTAAAATAGTTCTCCCGATGTTTCGGTAAAGAAAACATGAAGTATGGGAGAAAAGTTTAAGGGGTAACAACAATATCAGGAGAGAGCCTAAAAAATAAAAGGAAGAAGAGCGAAGATAAATTCTTCACAATTTGGTCAGTCCAACTACTACCTTTTGTAAATCCTACTTGTTCATCTCTCAGCTTTTCTTCAATCTTACTCTCCAGTCTCTTTAGAATAAACATGCTATATACTTCTATATATATATAAATGGATATATATATATATATATATATATATATATATATATATATATATATATATATATATATATATATATATATATATATATATATATATATATATGGAGAAATTTGTTTTTATTTCATTGTTGAGTAGAAACATGTTGTTCGGGGAAAGTCTCCCTACATCAGTTCGTAAAAGATTAGCAGGGGAGGAAAAGGAGCACTATCACTCAAGGCACAAACACCCTGTTAATAACTTTGATGAGATGGCGTAGTTCACGAACTCATCACTCAAAGTGCAGAAAAACCTGTTCTCTGTCCAGAGGCCTGAAAACTCAACTTGTGAAATAAAAGTAATTTGATGGCCTACTCTAGCTTTGTCAACTCTAAGGTTATCTACACTCTTAGGTTCTGTTTCGGCTCCGTCCTATGGAGCCCAGTGAGATGCTGTACAGGAATCTTAACTTTAGTAATTATTGAGACAATGGCAATGGATTGGGTCAGTGATGTAGTATAAAGTAAAAGTTAAAGATATGGATCTTTACCTTCGAAGCATAGATTAAATACTAAGTCACTCACAAACACAAGGGTATTCTTAAGTTACCTAACTTACTTACTCCTTCCAAAATATTGGGTATACTGTCCCGAGATCAAATATCCATAATAGGCATAATCAAATAAATGAAGGAGTAAAAATACGACGAGCTTTAATTAACCTAATCTTGCTTTATTACACAAATTTACACTAAAAGAAATGGACATCTGAACACCAAGTAAAAGGATCAAAGCAATTTCAAATTGTAAGAAAGGAAATGCAAAATAGAAAATATGGTTGCTTAGACTCGTGGTCTTCTGCAATGGTTAATGATTGCAATGGGTCGGACATGTGGCCCTGTGACCCGGACTGTGCTAATCTCGAAAGCAAAAATGATATGTAAAAAACTGTAAACACAATCCCACTGCACACAACCAGATATATGTAACACCAACTGAACCTAAATCAAGTAAAAATTAGTGTAAGCTAAAATGGGGAAAAACTAAGTGGCCACGTGTTTGTACCTGCCCTCACTTGGAAGACAGCTCTGTTCCTTAAATGGCTGTTGATTGAAATGGGTTCTACTGGATAGTTTGCACAGTTTGCACCCTTGACTGGCCCACCCCTGGAATCCTCGCTTATGGTAGATAGGGTCTCCCAGGCTTGTCTCCTTCCCTATCTCCAGCCGGCAGGTCCTGGTGTGAGTCGAGTGGGGGGAAGGTGTTGGGGTGAGCCAGAGGTGCACAGATTCACTAACTAGATCGGTCAGCCGGTCACAACTATGGCCTCTGAATGGGCTCACGCCAGGTTGCGTGCGTTTACCTGTCTTCATCCTCCAAAACAGGTGATGGTTGTTGGGCGCAGGGTAACCCAGTGGAGGTGCCATATCGGGACTTTAAGACAGGGCAATATATTGTTGAAAGGAGTGCATAGGAGGCAGGATTTTGCAGAAAATACTTAAAAAATCTTGCTGCTCTAAGGGAGTTTACATATATAATAATCCTACCTATTCTGGCTTGCTAAAAATTAACCTAATTCAGCAATTAGCAGTGGGCTGGTGCGATGGGCATAAATCTTGAAATTAAAAGACCTTAGTTAGTACTGAGAAATATAGGCTAGATTCAAGTCAGCAGTATTAAAATTACATTCAAACCAGTTTGATATTTCATCTCGATGCACGTAGTTTGAGGATAGAACCATCATACGCCGGCGTAAGGCTTTTGCTGAGCGTGTCTATGGTGTGACGTCACGAAGATGGTGTACACTATTGTCACGAGTTCAGTTAGTTTAAAATAGTTTTCCCGATGTTGGTAAAGAAAACTTAATGTTGGAGAGGACGTTTAAGGGGCCACTACAGTTGTGAAGAATTTTTCTTCACTCTTCTTCTTTCAATCGTATTTTTAGCTCTCTCCTACTAATACAGTAGCTACCCTTTAAACGTTCTCTCCTGCAACATTTTCTTTATCGAAACATCGGGAGGACTAGTCTAAACTAAATAAACTTGTTGAGAGTAGCGTATGCCATGCTCGTGACGTCATAGCGTAGATACGCACAGCGCGAAGGCGTTATCCCGGCGTATGTTGGTTCTTTCCTCAAACTATGTGTGTCGAGATTAAACAATAAACTGATCTAAATATAATTTTCAATACTGCAGAATTAATGCATCTTTTATTTCTCAATACCAATTAAGGTTTGTTAATTTTAAGATGTATGCCCATCGCACCAGCCCATTACTAATAGATCATCTAAACTATTAATTTTTAGCAAGCCAGAATAGGTAGGATTATTGTATGTACAAACTCCCTTAGAGCAGCAAGATTTCTCTAAAGTATTTAGTACAAAATCGTGCCTCCTATACACTCCTTGCAACAATATATTTGTGGAGAATTTTTTAATGTGTGTTCTGAGTGGGAACTTAGTCCGGGAAAGTCTCCTTATAACAGTTACATAAAGTTCAACAGGGGAGGATTTGAGCACTTACTCTCGGGGCACAAACACCCTGCTAATACTTTACTGTCACAATTCACTAACCATCACTCTTAGATACAAAAGGGGGAAATTTTACTGTCCAGAGGCCAGAGTACTCCACACGTAGAATATATATGTAATTTATGGCCTACTCTAGCTTTGTCAGGTCTATAGTCATCTCATTCTCAGGCTCTGTTCCGGCTCCGTCCCAGCTACCCCAATGAGATGCTGGACAGGTATTTTACGTTAATGTAATCAGACAAAATCCAAAATGGGAGCAGTGATGTAAAGTAGTTTAAAAGTTTAAAGATAAGGATCTTTACCTTCGAAGCAAATATATTAATGCAAAGTTCCTCGCTGTTACCACCTATAGACTTACTTAGGTTTTACTCTTTAAATATTCCCAGTTTAAACATTAAATAAATGAGGGAGCAAAAAATACTAACGAGGGTTAATTAACCTAATATTGATTTATTCACAAATTTACATTAAAAGAAAACGGACATCTTAACAACACAAAAAATGGTATCACAAGAAATGCAATTCAAATAATGAAAATGATGGGTTAGACACGTGGTCTGCAACAAACAAAAATCAAAATGGGGTCCGGCACGTGGCCCACGTGACCCAGAGACTATGCTAGTCTCAAAGCAAGAAATAATAATGGAAAAATATTTACACACAATCCCACCGCACACAGTCCGAATAGTGTAAAAGCCAGGTTCCCTATAAAGTTAAAATTAGTCTAAGCTAAGTAATGGGGGAAAACTAAATGGCCATTGATGTAGTACCTGAACTCCTTTAAGATTAGTCCTATGCCCGTGATAGCTGTTGACCTGGACGTTGCACTAATTGGCACTTTGCTCTCTTGCCCTGGCTCACCCCAAGAATCCTCGTTTGTGGTAATTAAGGTTCCCAGGTTCCACTCCTTCACAGTCTCCAGCTGGCAGCCACAGGACTCCTTGGTGAGTCACGTTTTGGGAGAGCGGGATGGGGGTGAGCCAGAGGTGCACGGATTCACTGACCAGGGACTCAGGGAGGTCGGTAATTTTGTATATTATTCCATGGTGTGCCTTCGCACAAGAAATATATGATTTCCTATAGCAAATAACGAGATTTAACCGATTTTGATGACCATTTCAATCGCAAACAAACAGATCAACCAAATCGGTTAGTTATAAGTTGACGAATTGGTTGATGTTATTACGGATGAAATGAATGAGAAAACCAGTTAAATCACGATATCTACTATAGGAAATCATATATTTCCTGTACGAAATCACACAATGAAATACAATACAAATGAACCATATAAATATTAACACTGTGGACATATATACTGAGTTAAAATATATAAACAACAGATGTAGGGGACGATAACATTAGCAACGTTACCAATGGTTGACAGAACTACCAACGATGACGAATGGTACACAGTGTTACCAACGGCACGATGTCATTACTAGAGGTAGAAATAAATTTTTCCATACGTAAACTAAATAATACTTCCATAAAACTATTACACAATAAATAAAGAGTACCAAAAGGCCACAGAACCTAACAAACCCACCTAACCTTGCCTAGAAGTACCCCGGTCACAAAACACATATAATAAGAATGGGGGAATGACTTACCTTGATACACAGTACTACCAACGGTGACGAATGGTACACAGAACTACCAACGACACGATGGCATTACTAGTGCTAGAACTGCTAAATATTTCCTCAGCTATATTCAATAATTTCTCCATATAACTGTTACGAAATATATAAAAAGTACAGAAAGGCCACAGAACCTAACAAACCCACCTAACCTTGCCTAGAAGTACCCCGGTCGCAAAACACGAATAATGACTATTGAGGAGTGACTTACTTTTATGAAGAAAACGTCGAAACTTGCTGGACACGGAAGGAAGAGACTGACGGATTAACTTCTATGACTGGGATGTGGATGGATGGGGGTCATCGGGGTCTTGTGGGTAGGGGGGGTCGATTGTCTGTTGTTGTAAAGGAGGGTAGAGGCGACTGGCAGTAATGAAAAAGTGGTGGAGCAATGTATGTTGAGGATAGTAGTGGGTGAAAAAGAACCTGGAAAAATATTGCTTGAAATGTTCAGTCTTGATTCCAGGTCTCTGAACCCACTCCTTCACTTCTCTCCAGAGACGTTCTATATTTTGAGTATGGATGGTTGGGTCTAGGGGGTCAACGAAATGCTCCGAATGATTAATCGACTTATGAACGTAACCAATTTCCGATAGAGAGTTGTATGCAGCCCACTTATCACTCATAATAATATTACCACGTTTAATATACTTCTGGATGAGGGGAATTAGAGTAGCAGCATCTCGTTTAGTAGAAAGGGGGGGACTAAAGGGATAATGAAAAATTTCTTGGACACACGTTCAATACCCCCAAAGACCCATATGGCCCTTAACGGTCTACCACGGTTGTATTTAGCTTTACCAAAATGAGTTTCGTCTATTTCAACAGTAACTCCATCACCACCAATCGCCTCTTGATTATCGAAGAAGTATTCGGTAACCTCCGAACAGAAACTTCTCTAATCCACACTAGTCTTTGAAGATATGTCGATACCATCCATGAGGGTCTCATGGTCCGAATGTTTATGCAAAAAGTGGTTCGCACATAATATCATCTTCCATGGGGGTAGCCGACTTTGGTCCAAAAAAGTACCTTTATAGGCCGTAACAGTATACCCACAACGACGTTTCTTCTTAGTTTTACGGATGGTGGTTTCAGTAGAGCAATAAAACCCGTGAATGTCTGCCCTATAAGATAAAAGCGCACGACACTTGGGGCAGTTTAAACGTTGAGGAATAACGCTGTGAGATTTAAGAAAATGCTCAACATTACCTGAATTATCAAAAAAATCACCATGGAATTGAGCCACTGCTTTTAGATACGGAATGCTGCAACCGGTACAAGTTTCTATAATATGCTCCATCTCAAAATACGGGAAAAAAACGCACTAGTAACGAAGAACGACTAACCAGGTCAAAGGTTAAGACGGGAAAGGCATTGGAACAATGGGTATGAAAAGAGCGGATAAAGAGATAAAGGAAGGGGGGGTAGGGAGATATCTGAATAGGCCTAGAGTGGTGATTGGTTAAGGGAAAAACAATGAACAAAAGCGGGAAAACATGAATGAACTAAATACGGAAACTAGACCAAAGAAAAGTTTTATAAGACACAGAGGAGAGAAAAGGAACTAACCAACAAAAATAAATAAAAATAATATAGGAAGATAAAATGGAATGAACGGTAAATAATAGTGAATGGGAATATAAAATGAGGAGATCATACCGAGAATTAACTGGATAAAAAAACTAGTCCAGGGTAAGTATTTATGTGAAACCGGGAAGGGATAAAGAAATAACCCAACAAATAAAACCAATATAGGAAGGTAAAATGGAATGAATGATAAATAATATTGAATGGGAATAAAAAATGAGAAAATAACACTAATAAAAAGAGTAATTGGGGAGAGGAAACTCCTGCGCAGGGGGGGGGGGGATATATGCACAGGTCGGAAACTGATGAAACGAACGTACGTACAAATGGGAAAGGAAATAACCAAACAAATAAACCCATTATAGGAAGGTAAAATGGAATGTATGATAAATAATATTGAATGGGAATATAAAATGAGAAAATAATACGGTAATAAAAAGAGTAATAAGGGAGAGAAACTCCTGCACAGGGGGGTTATATATGCGCAGGACGGAAGATGGGGCGAACGAACAAACGAACAAATGGGTGCTAATGTTAGCATGAAATGCTAACATTTGATCTACATCAGGTATGGAATGCTAACATTTAATCTACATCAGGCGTTGGCAGCACTGGTTACTGTATTACTACAAGAAATAACCTTTGAAACGGCTCCTCCCAAATATATCCAGGTATACTGATTTGTCTTTTCCTACGGTTATAATAAATACCAGAAAGAAATGTATAGAGAAGAAAAGGACTGAATTACGGTTATATATCGGTTCCCCAGTATGTTTTCCCCACCCAAAACCCCGGGTTCCCAAAGGGGGTCCCCCATTATCGGCGGATATAAATGTATATATATTTTTGTAACTATTCATTTGCGACGGGAACGAGTGTTATTTTCGAAGGGAGCGTAATTTTTCCTATAAGAAAAAGTAGTTGGAATACTAGGATACATTGCCATGTAATAATATACAATGAAACCGGGAGGTCAGTAGGCCAGGGCAGCTTCTAGTTGAATGGGTCGACCCTGAGGTCGAGGAGATCACCTGGCTTCACCTTGCCAAACAAGTGACGGTCATGATGCGCACGGTAATCCATTGGAGGTGCCATATCGGGACTTCAGGACAGGGCAATGTATTGTTGCAAGGAGTGCAGAGGAGGCAGGATTTTGTACTAAATACTTTAGAGAAATCTTGCTGCTCTAAGGGAGTTTATATATACAACAATCCTACCTATTCTGGCTTGCTAAAAATTAATATTTAAAATGATTAATTAGCAATGGACTGGTGCGATGGGCATACATCTTAAAATTAACAAACCTTAATTGGTATTGAGAAATATAAGATGCATTAATTCAGCAGTATTGAAATTTATATTTAAAATTCAGTTTAGGAATTTAATCTCGACCCACGTAGTTTAAGGAAAGAACCAACATACACCGGGGTTACCACTAAGGCCCTCTGTTGTGCGTATCTACGCTGTGACGTCACGAGCATGGCGTGCACCACTGTCAACAAGTTTAAGTTTAGATTAGTCCTCCCTATATTCGTTAAAGAAAATTGAATGTAGAAGAGAACATTTAAGGGGTAGCTATAGTATTAGTAGAAGAGTTAAAAATACGATTGAAAGAAGAAGAGTGAAGAAAATTCTTCACAATATTGTCCTGTCCTAAAGTCCCGATATGGCACCCCCAATGGATTATCGTGCGCATCATGGCCATCACCTGTCTGGAAAGATGAAGCTAGGTGATCCGGTAAATTTTTACATTAAAACAATAGTATTTTCGGCCAAAAAAAATTGGAACATGATGTAATTATAGGTGTTTTGAACGTTTCCGATGCTCTAGAATGTCGCAAAAAGACCGGTTTTGAGCTATTTTACCTTGAATTTCAAAACACCCCAAAAAGGCACTAAATTCACGAAAAAAAGGAAACCACGAGCAACACGGGTAAAAGGCATTTTTAACGTGCACCCCCCCCCCTCCCCACTGTAAATGACGGCAAATGGTGCTTTTTCATCATGGGATTACAGATTCCAACTACCCAAAAAACACTAAGTTCACAAAGAAATTCGTAATGACGAGAAAACACGAGAAAACGGCATTCTTGCAGACCCCCCCCCCACCTTTCCCCACTGAAAATGTCGTCAAATGGCTGTTTTTCATATTCCAACAACCGAAAAATGCACTAAGTTCACATAATATCGAGAAAACACGAGATACCAATTCCGACACAAGCATTAAAATAAAACACGACTTGAACTGATTTCACCATTGGTTACACTATACCCAGAATTTGGATTAATAAATAAGAAATAACAACCCTTTCTCAGTCATCAATAGAATTAATATATTATATGGGGGAACATATTGTGTGGATAATAACTTACCTTGTTGGAGAAACTATGGAAAACGGCCAGGGTAGATAATAGAAGACCGAATGGTGGTTTACATGGGGTCTGTAATGGAATAAAATATTAGTGAACGTCACTCAGGAATAATAGGTTTTTAAGAACACTACCTAACTTGAACTTCCCAACCTAACCTTAGACTACAAGCCATACCCTTACTTAACGGGGGGGGGCTAACGCCCCCCTGCGACCCCCTTATATTGCCGTATTCTTATTCCCAAAAGAACTTAACGGGGGGGGGGGGGGGGCTGCCGCCCCCCTGCAACCCCCCCCCCCCCAAGACAACTGTATTCTTAACCCACATCCATACATAAATCCGTATCATACATACAAACACCCCTATTCTTTCTTATGATCATATAAACTCATTAATAAAACATGGGAACGAATTATGTGAAGATTTAACTTACCGTAAATTGACTAAGAATCATGGGTCGGCAACGGTGGGATTGGTGGCGGTAGGAAAAGGGTCTGTAATAGAGTATAAGAATTAGTGAACAGTTCTCACACATTTAATGTTTAACTTGGTGTTTGATGATTCGAAAACGCATAATCTTTCATATATTCATTTTAAAAACAATAGAAATAAAACGGGGAAGAATATGAGGCAATTACTTTATATAATTGATGAAGACACTGAAATATATAATAATATTAAAAACAGGAAGGAATTTTTTGAAGATTTAACTCACCGTAAATTAAAGAAGAAACGTCGGACGGTCAGGTGGTGTACGGCAACGGTGGGATTGACGGTGGTAGGAAAAGGATCTGTAATAGAGTATAAGAATTAGTGAACAGTTCTCACACATTTAATGTTTAACTTGGTGTTTGATGATTCGCAAACGCATAATCTTTCATATATTCATTTTAAAAACAATAAAAATAACACAGGGAAGAATATGAGACAATTACTTTATATAATTGATGAAGACACTGAAAATATATTATAATAATAAAAAATGGAACGTATTTTGTGAAGATTTAACTTACCGTAAATTAAAGAAGAAACTCGGAAAGACGGCATATTCAGGTTCAGGTCAGGATCGGCAACGGTTGGACTGGTGGCGGTAGGAGAAGGTTCTATAATATAATATAACAATTAATGAACAGCACTCATACAGATAAAATATTTAACGTGGTGAATAATAAAAATATTTCACGTGGTGAATAACAATACACTAACAACAGTCTATCATACATTCATTTAAAACCAATATAATTAAAACAGGGAAGAATGTAAGGCATTTACTAAATATAATTCATGAAGACACGTGAAAGTTATGATATACTCAAAAATGAGAAAAGTTAACTAACCTTAAACTGTTCATTCATCGTCGGACTCGTAAACGGGAGGACGGGGATGGTTTCCATGCGGTCTGTATAGTTTTCCCACTTCCAGGAAAAACTGATGGACCGGATTAATGGGATAAGACTCGACGAACAGATACCTCGAAAAATACTTGTCAAAGTAATCTGCTTTCATCCCAGGTCTCTTTGACTATTCTTTCACGTTTCTCCACTGCCGCTCAATCGTCTGGGTATGAATACTAGGATCATTTGGATCCACAAAGTTCTCCGAATGATTGATGACTTTGTGAATATATCCTTCCGTCGACAGTGTCTTGTAAGCGGCCCAACCGTCGCTCATGATAACTGACCCAGCTTTAATGTATTGCCGTATCAACGGAATCAAAGTTTCAGCACTACATCTTGTCCTTCTTTATGCAGGGGAATGATGAATTTTTTCTTTGATAAGCGCTCAATCCCACCGAATAGCCAGACCTGGCTCAATTGTCTACCACGATGGTATTTTCGTTTCACAAAAAATGTTTCATCGATTTCCACGATGATATCGGGACCACCAATAGGTTCCTGGGTATACAACCAGTTTAGCGTAACTTCGGAACAAAAACTACGCCAATCGACACTTGTCCTGGTAGAAAAATGCAGAGTGCGAATTACTGTAGCATGGTCCCAGCTTTTTTGGACGAAATGGTTCGCAAACAGGACAATTTTCCACGCTGGCACGCGTGCATTTTCAAGAAAAGTACCCTTGAAGAGGCTAACACTGTAAGGACACTGTTTTCTTTTCTTTTTTTGAACCCGAACATAACGTCCACAATAAAACATATTTGTTTCTTGGCGTAAAGAACATGGCAAATTACAATATTTGCAAAAAACAGAAATAGGTAGAACGCCATGAGCTCGCAAATACTCCAAAGCGTTGGGTGTATTTAACCAAAATTCGTGAATAAACGACCAGGAGTTTTCTTCAACGTCTGTACCGTTACACGTGATTTCGATGGCGGCCATTGTACACACACTTCTAAAAAAATACGTCGTTCCAGTAACAAGGTCACGGTAGGAAAGAAGGTACAAAAAGCCCAATTTAAATCTCTTGGTGGGGTCGGCAGGTAGGTAGGAAGGTGTCGGCCAATCAAAACATCCGGGGGTTAGTTTTAATTGGTTTATTTGGGGACAAAGGCGTGACCTGGCCGAGAATTTGCATGTGATTGGACCAATTTAAATCTCTTGGTAGTGTAGGCCTATCAAAACAAAAACACTCGGCGCGTGCGAGAAAAAAAGAAATTTGAAAGCTAAATATGAATAAATGTTTTTATCGTAATAACTGTTATGTTTATTATACTAGAATAAGAGGAAAACGAAAGAATTTAATGAGTAAATAAATAAAGTACCCCAATTTAAATCTCTTGGTGGGGTCGGCAGGTAGGTAGGAAGGTGTCGGCCAATCAAAACATCCGGAGGTTAGTTTTAATTGGTTTATTTTGGGACAAAGGCGCGACCTGGCCGAGAATTTGCATGCGATTGGCCCAATTTAAATATCTTGGTAGTGTAGGCCTATCAAAACAAACACGCGGCGAGTGCGAGAAAAAAATAAAACCTAAATATGAATAAATGATATTTTTATCGTAATGGCTGTTATGTTTAATATAGTAGAATAAGTTGAGAACGAAATTATTCAATGAATAAATAAACCATGAAATAAGCAAGGCCATACTTGCGTAGGTTATACTTGCGTACCCAAAATACATCGCATTAACCTTGGGGAGCCGATGAATGGTAAGTAGAGCAGTTATTACTACGACTACTACTACTACTACCAAGAAAGAGCAAACTGTGAGGAGCTTCCCGTGGCATGGGTCAGAGCAATCGGAACTTAGGAAAATTTACGACGTAAGCTAAACGATTTCTTTTATTATCACGTGTAATAAGATCTGAGCGATTTATTTTTAAGGTTTTAAACTCGTGTACTACTAGTGATCAATTGAACTGTGATGTTTAAAATCGTTATGAAACAAAAGGGATAATCTAAAATAAAACCGGTGATCCCTCTCAACTTTAACCTCAGGATATTCATTCATAAGCTGCCGTGACCGACTGACCGCCCTGGTCAGTGAACTTGTGCACCTCTGGCTCACCCCCACCCCCTCTTCCCAAAACTTGACTCACAGAGGAGTCCTGCCAGTCAGAGAGATAGAGAAGAAGAGCCTGGTAAACCTTAATTACCACAAACAAGGATTCTTGGGGTGAGCCAGTCAAGAGTGCAAAGTGCCAACTTGTGCAACCAGGTCAACAGTCACAAAAGGGCAAAGGACAATCTTCAAAGGAGTGCAGGTACTACAACAGGGGCCACTTAGTTATTCCCCCATTCTTAGTTTAGACTAATTTTAACTTGAGTAGGGAACTTGGTACTTACACAATTCGGACTGTGTGCGGTGGGATTGTGTGTATATATTTTTCTTGGATATCATTTTTTGTTTTTGCAACTAGCACAGTCTCTGGGTCACATGGGCCATGTGTCCAACCTAAGTTCTGATTATTGATTATTGCAGACCACGTGTCTAACCAACCATTTTTATTATTTTGAATTGCTTTTCATTGCATTTCTTTTTTTGATACCATTTTGTGCTGTTAAGATGTCCGTTTCTTTTAATGTAAATTTGTGAAATAAATCAATATTAGGTTAATTAAACCTCATTGGTATTTTTGCTCCCTCTTTTATTTCAATGTGCAAATTATGAATATTTGATCACGGGACAGAATACCCAATATTTGAAAGGAGTAAGCCTAAGTAAGTCTATAAGTGGTTCCAGCGAGGAACTTTGTATTAATATATCTGCTTCGAAGGTAAAGATCCATATCTTTAACTTTTCAACTTTACATTACTGCTCCCATTCTATTTTTGTCTCTAAATACATTAATGTAAGATCACTGGGACGGAGTCGGAACAGAGCCTAAGAGTGAGATAACTATAGACCTGACACAGCTAGAATCCTGACAAAGCTAGAGTAGGCCATAAATTACTTTTATTTTCATGTGTGGAGTTCTCCGGCCTCTAGACAGTAAAATTTCCCCCTTTTGTATTTGAGAGTGACGGTTAGTAAATTGTGGCAGTAAAGTTTTAGCAGGGTATTTGTGCCCCGAGTGTAAGTGCTCACTATCCTCCCCTGTTGATCTTTGTGTAACTGCCGAAGGGAGACTTTCCTGGACTAAGTTCCCACTCAAACAATTGAATAAAAAATTCTCCACACGAGTGGTCCTTCGAATCGGATTCTTTACCTTTTACTTGTGAAGCATTTATGTAATAAATCTGCTTGATTAAGCATACCGTAACTCGCTCTATCACTTGCCCAGACGCACCAGCCAGTTTGTCGAATGTGTAATGCTCAGATTTTAATTTGGAAGAGAAATTTGTAATCATAATGATCTTTTTGTATCGACCCTGTGTTTAAGGAAAGAACTACGTAGCCAGATTAATTTGTTGCTTGAATGTTCTCTACAGAAAGACTAGAATTTGTCGTAGGAACTTCGCTTTGTCTCGAATCCGTTCACCCACGTGTTGTGGCGGATTCCACTTATAGCCAGAAAGTTCTAAGCTTCTTGAACTAAGGTTTTTGTTGTTCAGATGCCCGTGTTTACTGCTCAGCTACACCACCGGTGTACTCGTTCTGTCAACTAATTTTGCTAATTTAGTATCGAATTTGTGACATTTTCTACCTTGGTCTACCTTCCTTTGTGTCGTTTACCTTCCTTAACTAACCTTAACTTTTCTAACTAACGTTTCCCGTATACCTAGCCCGTGTCGTTGTCCTGCAGAGCGAATTGGCGCAACATAATTTTAAGTCTTCTTACAAGTAACGTAGAAACTTATTTTCACCAAGTCCGTTTCATTCCACGTGTTTGATCCGAGATGGCGGATCTTGTTCACAACCCAAACTAAGGGTGCGTAATTCTTGTCTACCGTACATGTAGTACCTTTTAATTTTCTTTAGCGAGGAGAATTTTGTTTTCGTCCTTTACGAGGATATTTTGTATTTTGTCCTTTAGCGAGGATATTTTGTTTTACCTCCACTTGAGGGAAACTTCCTTTTTGTTTAGCCTCTACGTGAGTGCACTTTGATAATTAAGTCGTTGCCTCATGTGCCTATCTATAATTTGAACAGTTCAGTGATCGCCTCAGTGCGCCCGTAATTGTGAAATCGTCTCAACGACAGTGTCAGCCTCGACCTGTTATTTTAACTTTTAATTTACTTTTTGCATTTATAAGCTCATGTGCTTTCTCACATGTTTTAATTCAAGGTAATTTAAATCAGTCAGTTATCTCCACTTACGTATATCACTCATTTTAGTAAAGTTTTTGTCACGTGACTGGGGGATCATCTGCTTTGTTGGGCCCGGTCAGTTTGAATTTTAAAGTAATTTTATGATTTACATTTGTTTTTGTCCATTAACCATTTTCCCTCATCATGAGTAATTATGAATTTTAATTTATCACACTTTCAAATTTGTAAAGTTTCATTTTCACGTTCTTTTGAAATTCAGTTACCCTTTGTTTGCTTTAACGAATCCATACATCCAACGTGGTTATTCCAAGATGGCGGACTTCACCCGTAACGTAAACATCCCTCCAACGCCTAAGGCGGAAACGCTCAGCCCAGAGGAGATTAACGCTAGGCTTAAGGAACAGGAGTTGACATTCACCTTTGTTTGTGAGGACGCAGACCTAGCACTTCATGCTCTTGCTTCTGTAGATTTTCCCAAGATGGGTCCTGAAGCCGTAGCTCATTTTAAAACTAAAATTGGTAACGTAAGAGATGAACTTTGTAATTCCAAGAATTTTTGGAGACGTCATTATGACCATCCTATTGTCAAATTAAATTATCCCGTGGTTGCTGCAGCACAAGTAAAATTGAAATTGCTTTTAATAGCCTAATGGCTCATCCCAATTTAGTTATTAAAGCCACCAATCTTGTTCTTCTTCGAGTGCAACACCTTCAGTGACACGTCCCCTAATTGTAACTTCTAACGTCTCGGCAGTCAAGCACAATGTAATTAATTTTGCATCAACTCCCCAACCTGTTCAATCGTCACATTTCAATACTATGTTGCCAACATGGCATATGATTAGTGAGTTTGTATCAGTCCCATGTGCTCCGTCCTCATCTCCAAACCTTAAGCCACCAGCGTTTGATCGCCCTCAACACCCTTTGTCTTTATCGCCGGTGACAGTGTGTCCCGGAGGAGATACCATTCACAGTCTTAACATGGACCCACCTAATGGCAACGCAAATACCACCCAACCTAACCGTGTGCGTGAAGACCAGCAGAGGCCTGTACCGGTAGACTCATTCATTAAATCTGTACCATCCAACGGACCAGTGCTCATGTTGCCTGACTGTCCAGTTCTTAAGCCTGTAACTTCCGCTCCAACCCGTGTTGACGCTAAAATATCCATGTCAGGATTTGAAACTTGCTCTCAGAACGAGCCGCGTGATCGCAAGGTTAAGACTTCAGCAATCAGAAAGGAACCTTTTGCACTGACGGCGGATTTAGTGAAGGTCAAGCATGTAGACCTAGCACTGGAGCTAAGAGCCTGTTTACAATTCACCTTGCTTGAGGATAATGGTACATTGAACATCATTCATTATTTTCATTCAGTTTTATATGGCGCAACTGTAAGCCTTTATTATTATTGCCGAGTCATTCAGCGACATTTTTCAGGTCAATTCCATCCTTTAACCTCCAAGCAGAGATTCAATTTTTGCCTTGACGATTTGCCACGTTGTTACTATAATCCCTCTGACATCCTTCAGCTCATTCTGAATATAAATTTCACTTTTAATGTTCCCCTTTTCAACGTTTCCTTTAACCCTGGATAGGTACGGTGGGTCGTTTGCGACCCCGAGCGTCAAAAAAAAAACAGGTTTTTCTCACGTGACTCACCCCTGTGACTGAATTTGTGGGTGATCGACCTGCAGGAGGTGTCTCCCCTACACGCTCTAGTAGTGTCCAGATGTGCATTGCTGTAGCTGTACTCCTTCCCCGATTTCTGAGACGCGTCGGGGTCGTTCGCGTCCGAGTTTACCCTTCTGAGGTAGTTTGCATAATTATCAAAGTTATTACGTATTATGAAATTGTCGTAGAATGGTGCAACTTGTATAGGTTATCAGTTGTGGAAAGTCTTGGTGGATTGTTTGGCTACCATGTGCATGTTTTTTTTTTTAGTTAAAATGTCGTTCATCACCACGAGGACCATTTTACCGCGAGTGCCCCTTTTTCATTTTTTTTCATTTTTTTGCCAAGTCATTTTTCCGTAAGATATTGCCAAATAGTGTCGTAAAACTTTTGCTTGTTTAGTGTTGGAAAGTGTGTCTAGATGATCTGGCTACCCATGCATGACTTTGTTTTTGTCAGATACGACGTAGTTATTGGTATATTGGGTATTTAACTGCGGTTACCAATTTCTGTTTTTTTTTCAATATTTGTAAAAATTACTACGTAGTAAGGAATTGCCGTATATTATTCATTTTTTTTTCATGTTTATGTGTTAGAAAGTGTGCCTTGATGGTTGGGCTAACACGTGCATGTCTTTTTTTTTATCTGAGATGTCGTATATTAGAATGTCGGGCATTTTACCGCGAGTGTCCCTTTTTAATTTTTTTTCATTTTTTTGCCAAGTCATTTTTCCGTAAGATATTGCGAAATAGTGTCGTAAAACTTTTGCTTTTTTAATGTTGGAAAGTGTGTCTAGATGATCTGGCTACCCATGCGTGATTTTGTTTTTGTCAGATACGACGTAGTTATTGGTATATTGGGTATTTAACTGCGGTTGCCAATTTGTTTTTTTTTCAATATTTGTAAAAATTTACTACGTAGTAAGGAATTGCCGTATATTATTGATTTTTTTTTCATGTTTATGTGTTAGAAAGTGTGCCTTGATGGTTGGGCTAACACGTGCATGTCTTTTTTTTTTTTATCTGAGATGCCGTATATTAGAATGTTGGGCATTTTTCCGCGAGTGCCCCTTTTTATTTGTTTTGCATTTTTTTGCTTAGTCATGTTACCGTAAAGAATTGGCAAGTAGTGTCGCAAAACTTATATTTTTATAGTGTTGGAAAGTGTTTCTAGATGATCTGGCTACCCATGCCTATTTTTTTTTTAGCCAGATATGGCGTATATATAAGTATGTGTTCGATTTTCCTGTGATTGCCATTTTTTCGTTTTTTCCCATTTCTTTCAAAATTACTACGTACTAAGGAACTATCACAGAGTAATATTTCATTTATATGTTTATTTGTCGGAAAATATGCCTTGATGGTTTGCCTAGCACGTGGCTGAAATTTTTTTTTTCTGAAATGCCGTATATTAGAATGGCCATTTTTCCACGAGTGCCCCTTTTTATTTGTTTTGCATTTTTTTGCTTAGTCATGTTACCGTAAGGAATTGGCAAGTAGTGTCGCAAAACTTATATTTTTATAGTGTTGGAAAGTGTTTCTAGATGATCTGGCTACCCATGCCTATCTTTTTTTTAGCCAGATATGGCGTATATATAGGTATGTGTTCGATTTTCCGGTGATTGCCATTTTTTCGTTTTTTCCCAATTCTTTCAAAATTACTACGTACTAAGGAACTATCACAGAGTAATGATTCCTCTAGATGTTTATTTGTCGGAAAATTTTGTTTACTTTTTTTTTGATTGAATATCATCAAATTTTTTTAGCTAAAATATTGTTTTACATTTTTTTTTTTCGATTTTATTTCCCTTCAAAAAAAAATTTTTGGGTCAGAATTTTAATTTTATAGTCGTAAAATAATCGACAATTATCCAGCAACCCACCATACAATTTTTATGCATATCCAATAATAATTAGATTAGTAAATAACACCTTGAAATTGACATACCCTTCCTACATTTCAAGTGGCAGATTAGGGAGTCTGAGTCAGTGTGGTTGGCGGCCATTTTGTGGACATATCCGAAGCGTAAGCTGCCCTATCTATATATATTCTTGTTCCCTATAGAATTTGTGATATTTTGGTATATTTTTACCTGCATAAATATCATATTATATATTAAATATATGTATTTTTTTACGAAATTTCCAAGTACTCAAAAAATTACCTTTAGATATGGCCCCTGATATAAATGTAATTTACAAAATAATGAAGATTTTTTTACATATTTCTATTTTAGGATAACATATGTTTATTCCCTAAAAAAAATTAGCCACTTCCTATTTCATTTGGGTACCCAAAAAAATTCATGAAATTTGGATAATTCTTTTTGGCCAAAAAAAGTTCCCCTTTTTTTCTCATTTCAGATCTTCACCTCCATGGGTCTGACTTCATCCAAAATACATCAAGATGTGTCCTAAACATTCAAGAATCAATTCCTAAAAGGATTTGTGTATATATGTATAAACTTTTTTTTTATGAATTTTTATGTCAGGTCTTTTTTTTTTCTACTTAATTTTTTAAAATATTTATAATAAATAGTTTTTCTGCAGATGAGTAGTATTTATCTTTACAGTTGTTTTAAGCATTCATTGAAGTTTTTTTTGGCAAAAGAAAAAAGGAGGTTACTGCAAAAACTGATTTTTCAAGAATTTTTTTTGGCGTCGGGGTCGTTCGCGTCCGAGTATACCCTTAAAGGGGTGTCCGAGGACCGTACCTATCCAGGGTTAAAACCGACATCCAAGACTCTCACTGTCAGAAATACGATGTCCCTATGGACCTAGTTCGTCTCGATTTATCTTTCAAGCTAGTGTCAAATAACTTTTCACCTTTTAACGCCGAGAAGGAAGTAACTTTTCTCCTTTTGTCAGGCGACGAATACAAAGTTTTCATTGCGCCAATCATTTTCTTTGTAAAAACATTTTATGTAAAACGTTGGGTGTCAGACTTGGATTGGGATTCACCCCCATAATTTTTAATTTGTCATTGGCTGGACTTGGTGCTGATTTCGACCGTTATTCGCCCACGTTTTGTTTGCTCTTTCCGTACCCCTAGGGTGGGAAGAATTGACTACTTTTAATCATTTTATTACCGTTGCATCGTGCGTTTAAAGTTAACACTGATCATGTGCTTATCCTAACGCTTCCATGAAGCATTGCCTGGGGGATAAGTTTTCCCCACATTCACGTTCAAGCCTAACTTCAACTCGATTGGTTTTAATTAACGCTAACAGCATTTTGTTAACTTTAAACGGACGTTGATGTGAAGAACGACTTCACTCTTCATTAATCCAGTAAGTTTATCTCGCTCATACTAACAAGTATTTGAATCACATTTGCCGGAACTAACCCCTCTCCCCTTTTTCTACCTTTTATCCCCAGGGTGTGAAAAATTTTCTTCACTCTTCTTCTTTCAATGGTATTTTTATCTCTCTCATACTAATACAGTAGCTACCCCTTAAACGTTCTCTCCTACATCGTTTTCTTTGTCAAAACATTGGGGGGAGTAATCTAAACTAAATAAACTTGTTGAGAGTAGCGTACACAATGCTCGTGACGTCACAGCATAGATGCGCACAGCGCGGAGGCGTTTTCCCAGCGTATGTTGGTTCTTTCCTCAAACTGCGTGTGTCGAGATTAAACAATAAACTAATCTAAATATAATTTTTAATACTGCTGAATTAATGTATCTTTTATTTCTCAATACCAATTAAGGTTTGTTAATTTTAAGATGTATGCCCATCGCACCAGCCCATTGCTAATTAATCATTTAAACTATTAATTTTTACCAAGCCAGAATAGGTAGGATTATTGTATGTATAAACTCCCTTAGAGCAGCAAGATTTTCAAAAGTATTTATTACAAAATCTTGTTTCCTATACACTCCTTGCAACAATATGTTGTCCTGTCCTAAAGTCCCGATATGGCACCCCCAATGGATTACCGTGCGCATCATGGCCATCACCTGTCTGGAAAGGTGAAGCTAGGTGATCCCTCCCAACTTTAACCTCAGGCTATTCATTCAGAAGCCGCCGTGACCGACTGACCGCCCTGGTCAGTGAGCCCGTGCACCTCTGGCTCACCCCCACCCCCTCTTCCCAAAACTCGACTCACAGAGGAGTCCTGCCGCTCGGAGAGATAGAGAAAAAGAAGAGCCTGGTAAACCTTAATTACCACAAACGAGGATTCTTGGGGTGAGCCAGTCAAGAGTGCAAAGTGCCAACTTGTGCAACCAGGTCAACAGTCACCAAAGGGCAAAGGACAATCTTCAAAGGAGTGCAGGTACTACAACAGGGGCCACTTAGTTATTCCCCATTCTTAGTTTAGACCAATTTTAACTTGAGTAGGGAACCTGATATTTACATAATTCGGACTGTATGCAGTGGGATTGTGTGTATATATTTTTCTTGGATATCATTTTTTGTTTTTGCGACTAGCACAGTCTCTGGGTCACATGGGCCACGTGTCCGACCTAAGTTCTGATTATTGATTATTGCAGATCACGTGTCTAAACAACCCTTTTTATTATTTTGAATTGCTTTTCATTGCATTCCTTTCTTTGATAACATTTTGTGCTGTTAAGATGTCCGTTTCTGTTAATGTAAATTTGTGAAATAAATTAATATTAGGTAATTAAACCTCATTGGTATATTTGCTCCCTCTTTTATTTCAATGTGCAAATTATGAATATTTGATCACGGGACAGAATACCCAATATTTGAAAGGAGTAAGCCTAAGTAAGTATATAAGTGGTTTCAGCGAGGAAATGTGTATTAATATATCTGCATCGTAGGTAAAGATCCTTATCTTTAACTTTTCAACTTTACATCACTGCTCCTATTCTTATTTTTGTCTCTAATTACATTAACGTAAGATACCTGTCCAGCATCTCACTGGGGTCACTGGGACGGAGTCGGAACAAAGCCTAAGAGTGAGATGACTATAGACCTGACAAAGATAGAGTAGGCCATAAATTACTTTTATTTTCACGTGTGAAGTTCTCCAGCCTCTGGACAGTAAAATTTCCACCTTTTGTATTTAAGAGTGACGGTTAGTAAACTGTGGTAGTAAAGTTTTAGCAGGGTGTTTGTGCCCCGAGTGTAAGTGCTCATTGTCCTCCCCTGTTGTTCTTTGTGTAACTGCCGTAGGGAGACTTTCCTGGACTAAGTTCCCACTCAAACAATTAAATAAAAAAATCCTCCACAACAGTATTAGGAGAGCGCCTGAAATACGAAAGATAGAAGTGAAAAAAATTCTTCATTACATATATATATATTTTTGGGCTCAAGCCATGGCGTTCTGATGGAAGGTTCCTTTTTGGTAGCTTCCTTGGGTAAATAACTACTAGATATTCCCAGAGAATTTAACCACAGGTTATCACAGAATTCTAACTTCTGGAGCGAGTATCCTAAAGGTTTCCCTTTAAGACATCGTATATCAACAGGGGACGCATGTATTAACGCGCCACATAGCTATCTGCACCCCACATAGAGTTAACACTTCGATATGTAGGGGTGGAGAATAGCTGGGGAGCCGTTCCACAGCTAATCTCGTCCGTGGCTACTTTTGGTACTCGAGACGTAAACAAACGGGCGCCATTGCTAAATGACGTCACGTCCGTCCTCATCCTTCGCATAGTAGCTTGCCTTACTAAGACGGATTTTCCCTGTGCTTACTTTATCGAATTGCATCTTAGCCATGTCTCTACCCTCGGCCTCGCCTTCTTCTGGAAAGTTGAGTACAAGGTTCCAGTATTGTTTAAATAAGCTCTGACCGTAAAGTAACTTTTACTTTTCGAGATATTTTATGTTTTTTGGCAGAGCTGTGCTGCTACCGGACCCGCCATTTTATGGCGTCGCTGTTGTCTTGCATGCCTTATCGATACTATTAGTTATTTAGTCTTCATAGCTAGGAACTTTATATATCGTGTTTTGACGCTCTTTTATCGGTCATCGCCTGACCCCATACCAGATCGCTAGCCTAGCCCCTAGGCCAGAGTGCCTATCATCAGTGTTCATGCATGATATATTACAGTGATCCTAGGTTTAGTTATGAAGATAGTGGCATTATTTTATGATACTGTTTACTGTGATGCAAGTGTTTTCACCTTCAGGGACCATATAGGGGATAAGTTTGATAGTGTGCCTTTCTAACCTAACCTAAATGTAGGACCCCTATATGCTCCCTTCCCCCTTGCCTTAGGGCATTCCCTCTGTGTAGCCTTGCTCCCCCTACCACGTAAGGGGATCAAGCTCATATCAGAGTACCTATCGCTTCTCTGTTCTCCCTAAGGGAATGATCCCCCCTTAGGGTTGCGTCCGAGAATGAGGAACGGCCTGCCCTTCCTCTATTGCTGAGGCTAGGTTCCTGACCTTCCCTGCAATAGCGATACGTCTTCCAACCTTCCTGGTTCAGGGCGTAATATCCCTGCTCTAGGTTAGGCTTGGGGGGAGATAGTTCTGTGCCTTGCTTGAAACGGTACCCATGCACCGTTCTCAGCCAGGCTGCCTACCTTAGGCTAGGGAGCGTCCTCCCTTCTTTGGTGGCCGTTTTGGTACAGAACCTCCCCCATGGAAGACCCTTCTTCTTCTCCCCTCCCCACCTATCTCTTGTATGGCCTAACCTATACTTAGGTTAGCCTATACCCATCTGTCTCCTGTCCTACAACTCCTCATTAGGGTGGAGTGATAGGGCTACCTTGAGTCCCTGTGTGCAGGCCGCTCTGGTACATATACCCTTCATTGTGTCCTATGGGGTTAGCCACTGGATGCGTTTTGTCCGCAGAGGTTCTCCCCCTCTTGGGTGTTCCCTAGCCCTCCCTTGGGCTACACTGGCTCCCGGCCGCCTGCGGCTCCCTGCCACTGGGTGATAGGGCTAGCCCCTATCATGGGTACACCCATTTACGTGGGATGCCTTGGGGTTCGTGTCCGTACTCCTACATCCCTCCTTCCGTCTCTGTCACTGTCCTGGTGCCGGTCTCTTGCCGCCTCTACTGTCGGCGATACCGACCTCCCCCCTTGGTGACTCCTTCCTTGCCCCCGTGGCCGACAGCCCTCCGTGTGCCGGAGGGCTGCCGCCTCCCGTCAGCGTGCAGCCGATGGCCTACCCTTATACCTCCTTCCTTTGGTCGTCCGTCCATCGGACCGACCTCCGGCGTGCCCCCATCCATTGCCGGCAGTCCGGTTCTGCTGTAGCTCACCCTTGTCCCTGTCACCAAGCCGGCAATCTTCGGCTGCCGGAGCCGCCGCCTCCCGCCGGGGTGCCGCTGTTGTACCGGCGGCCGCCATCCTGGCATTACTCTTGACTTCTCTGTTTGTCTTCCCTAATGCCAGAAACTCTGCTGGAGCGGCCTCCGGCGTGCCGCCGGTCTGCCGGAGCATTCCGGAGGCGCCAAGAGACCTGCACCCCTTATCCTAGCTATCAACACAATGCTGATAGCTCTACCTTGCAACCAGATGGTTTGACTACATAAATAGATAGGTATTGTCTTACCGTTCTATTAGTAGCCGTGCTGTCTTCTTGCATATCACAATTTTCCAGCATGCTGTGTGTATCTTAGCACGGCTGGTTGCCAGAAACCGTTACCCTATGGGGTTTTCTTCATCCCCAATTCAATGGTCTGAGTGGTCTCAGTCCCAGTTTTATATCCTTGGCAAATCCTTCTAGAATTCCTTTGCCTCCCTGGCAATCTATGGAGAATTCTACCCTGTGTCCTCGGTCACAAACAAATTGCCTATGGATAAGGTTACGGTAACCAGCCGGGCGGGTTACACGGAGTATGTGTCTATCTACTTCATTTCCCGCTCCACTCTCAAACATCACAATGTTTATATCACTTAAGTTAAAAATTAACCTTTTAATATTTACCTTTAGAATATAAGTCATTGATATGACTTCCCCATACTCATGTTCTCTCTCTTACAGGAGGAGTACGTGAAATGCGACCACGGCTTCTGTGGAGTGAAGCGCCCGCACTTCTACGGGCACACGGCGTGTAGGACCCACGCCCCTTGCGCCAACAAGAAAGGCGATCTGAAGTTTTGGGACCCGCAGAACTGTACAGTCTGCAAGGACCGCCTGGTCGAGGCGTTCAATAATCCTCCCTCAGCGGAGGTTAGGGACGCTTCTCGAGAGAAGCTACGCAAGTGGGTGCGTGGCTTCCAAAAGAACGCCACCGGACCATACCTTGCCACCGAAGACTTGAGGGCCTTGCTTTTCCCGAAGGCATCCCCAGACTCTGTGGTCCCCAAGGATCAGATCCCCACCGTCCAGATAACGGTGGAACCTGATGTAGTCATGGCCCAGTCCATGCACGAGTGCCGTCTGGATACCGACAACGCGGAACGTATGTCGGAAGTGTCGGAGAACACGGAGAGGAACCTCATGGCCGAAGAATTGGACTATGAGGAAGACCAGGTGGAATACACTGAGTCGGAGCAGGAGGTCGCTCCACCTTCCACCCCCACACCGACTCCTACACGGACGGACGTATCACTCCCGTCTACCTCCGCTACCCCGGACCCCATCCCATCCAGCGCCCAGGAGATGTTCCGAATGCTCGAAGCTCTCATGGACAAGAAACTCCGTGAGACACACGAATACATCAGGACCATGGGAAGTTCAAAGCAGCCGAAAAGGATTTCGGTTAAGGACCTCCCGGCATGCTTGGACGCCAACACCTGGAGGCATGCCGAGCACATGCCAATTACAACAGGCAGGATCTTCATCAGTGAGAAGATGGGCTCGATTGTCCTGGAAGAAGTGGAATTCTTCCCGAATTTTGAGGCTTATCCGGACTGTTACGTCCGACTTCGATCCAAACCTGCCTCTAAAGAAGAGACCGAACCGAAGGAGGTGATTGCGTTCAATCTCCCGAAGGCCCAGGCTATGCTGGCCAATACAGTCAAAAGTAGGGGTTTTACCTGCTCAAAACTTCCGGCGCTTAGCAAGAAGCACCCTACCTACGTCGCACCAGACGATGCGACCCTCCCCTTCTTGGAAAAGGCCTTCGCTGCGGTACATAAGGCAGTGGAAGAAGGAAAACCTTGCCCTGCACTGGAGGAGTGCAGACCCTTCTCCCTGATTACTCCCCCCGATGTTCGACACTGGAAAGATGTCCAGCATACATTCATGGTAGGGAAACTAGAACCTGACGTAGCTGGCCGTCAGTTTAACGAAGACCTCCCGAAACTTAATGACCATCTCCTTCGTCGGGAACATGACACGAAGGAAAGGCTCTCCGCATCCATGTCCCTCCAGGTACAGCTCGACGTCATGGCCGGTGACACTAGAGTCCCTGACTACTACATGGTGCTCGCCAAAACACATTTGGCGACCGTAGTAAAAGACCTGTACAGCTTCACGAAGGCTCGTAGAGCCTGTCGTGAATTCGTGTTCTCCAGTGCCACAGTGAGACACGAACCCCGGAGGCTGATTTCCTCCAACATCTGGGGTAAGCACCTCTTTCCCTCCTCCCTTGTGAAAGAGATCACCGACAAGGCCGCCACGGAGAACAGGAACCTTCTCCACAAGTGGGGCATGTCAAAGAAAAGGAAATCCTATCAGGACGACGGCCCTCAGCCTAAGAGGAAATCCTCCAAGTCGAAACCACAGCAACGTCAACAGAGACGGCAGTTTCCGGGATCCGCTACTCCCCAAGTGGCAGCTCAGCCACAGCAGACCTTTCAGCTGGTCACCCAACCGGTCTTGTCACAGTCGCTGGTTTTCACCCCTGCTTTCGAGCAATAGTCAACTACCTTTCGTCCCAAAGGTAGAGGCTCAAACAGAGGTGCAGGCAGAGACGCATCTCACCGTCCCTCCAGAGGCAGAGGAGGAAGGGGAGCTAGCGGCCGAGGCAGTAAACCCTCGGGACACCAGAAGCAATGAAGTACTTCCGGTGGGAGGAAGACTCCGCCAATTCCAGGATCGTTGGACCTTCGATCCCTGGGCACACAGCATCGTCAAGAAGGGTCTAGGCTGGAGTTGGACTCAACCACCCCCAACCTTCCAGCAATTCTTCCAACAATCAACCCCCTTTCTGGAAGAATATGTCCTAGATCTCTTGAACAAGAAGGTGATAAGGAGGGTAAAGTCAACCAGGTTCCAAGGGAGACTGTTTTGCGTCCCCAAGAAGGACTCCGACAAACTCAGAGTCATTCTAGACTTATCCCCCCTCAACAAGTTCATAGCAAACAACAAGTTCAAGATGCTGACTCTTCAACAGATAAGGACCCTTCTGCCTCAAGGTTCCTACACGGTCTCAATAGACCTGGCGGATGCCTACTGGCACATCCCAATGAACCACCACGCTTCCTCCTACCTAGGATTTCGACTCCAAAGGAAAAGCTACGCCTTCAGGGCCATGCCCTTCGGCCTCAACGTGGCCCCTCGGATCTTCACAAAGCTGGCAGACGCCATCATTCAACAGCTTCGCCTCCGAGGAGTCCAGGTGATGGCCTACCTCGACGACTGGCTGGTCTGGGCTCCATCGCCCGAGGATTGTTTAAGATCCTGCAACAAAGTTACCCAGTTCCTAGAACACCTGGGATTCAAGATAAACGCGAAGAAATCTCGCCTCTCTCCAGCTCAGAAGTTCCAATGGTTAGGAATCCAGTGGAACCTTCAGTCACACCGCCTTTCCATCCCCCAGAAGAAAAGGAAGGAAATAGCAGGGTCTGTCAAGCGACTGCTGAAATCCAAACGGATCTCAAGACGTCAGCAGGAACGAGTTCTAGGCTCTCTACAGTTCGCCTCAGTGACAAACCCAGTGCTACGTGCACAGCTAAAGGAT
>NC_090732.1:65953138-66020638 GCF_036898095.1 Palaemon carinicauda
TTAAAGATATCGATCTTTACCTTTAAAGCATATATCAAATAATAAGTCGCTCGCTAACACACTATTACTCTTAAATTATTTGGACTTACTACCTTCCAATGTGTTGGGTATACTATCCTGTGATTATATATTCATAATGGACAAAATCAAATAAATGATGGAGTAAAAATACAAATCTGTAATTAACCTAATTTTGCTTTATTACACAAATTTACATTTAAAGAAACGGACATCTTAATATAGACAAAATGTAATAAAAGAAATGCAAAATAATAAAGATATGGTTGATTAGACTGGTGGTCATCTGCAATGATTAACAATAGAAGTAGGTTCGAACACGCGGTTCTGTGCCCCTTAGACTGTGCTAGTCTCAAAAGCAAAAATTATATTTAAAATCTGTACACACAGTCCGAAATATGTAACAGCCAGCTAAACCTAAATCAAGTAAAAATTAGTCTAAGCTAAAATAGGGGAAAAATAGTGTCCACGTGTTTTTACCTGCACTCCTTACTTGGAAGACAGCCCTTGTCCTCAAATGGCTGTTGATTGAATTGCTGTTGACTGAATAGTTTGCACCCTTCACTGGCCCACCCTGGAATCCTCGCTTGTGGTAGATAGAGTTTACCAGGCTCGTCTTTTTCCCTGTCTCCAGCTGAGGCTCAAAACACAAAGAAATTCCTTTTGTTTGGTGTGAGTCCAGTGGGGGGGGGGGGGGGAGCGCTGAGCCAGAGATGCACTGTTTAACTGACCAGGTCGGTCAGGCGGTCACACCAACTGGTCATGCATGAATAGGCAGCCCTTTGGGTCATGTAGGTTCAACTATATATTATAATCATCATAATGATAGAATTACGGGTAAAGTTTTACTATATTACAGATTCTGTTTCCGAACAGAAAATATATGTTTTCCAGTAGTAAATAACGTGATTTGACCAAATTTGACCTTCATTTCAACCACAAACCAACAGAACAACTAATTCGACTAACTTCAAGTAGCCGAACTGGTTGCTGTTATTACGGATAAAATGAAGGTGAAAACCGGTGAAATCACGTTATTTTCTACAAGAAAACATATATTTTCTATTAAAATGTTTAAATATAATGTCTTTTATTATATATATTTTGTTAAAATGTTTAATTATAATAACTTTTTCAAATTCCATGTCACTTCACTCACGTATGTACTGAGAACGGTAACATTAGCAACGTTACCAATGATACACAGCGTTACCAACGTTACGGTGGCATTGCTAACGTTAGCAATGCTACGGTAATATTATCATGTGTATTTTAAAGAATTTTTCCATATAAACTTTACACAATATATAAAAAAGTACAAAAAGGGTACAGAACCTGACAAACCCCCCTAACCTAACCTAGGGGTTCCAAGGTCACAAACCCAATATAATGACCTTTGTTATATATATCATAATAATCCGTATGATTTCACTCATTTTACGATAACGTTAGCACTGTTTTGATAACATTATATATAATGGTTCTTGTTCCGCCATTAGCTTGCTTCGCGCGCATGAAAATAAAACATCAAGCTCGTATGTACTGGCAAGCGGTAATATTGAGCTGCGCACGCTAACATTAGTAATGTTACGATAACATTAGCAACGTTAAATATAATGGTTCTTGTTCCTCGCTTACGATCACAGGAAAATAAAACATCAACCTCGTATGCACTGTCAAGCGGTAATGTTGAGCTTCGCACTCTAACAAAATATAATAAAACTAACACATTAAAGTTAAAGAAATTAATGACTTACTTTTAAGACCGTGATGACGTAACTTGTGGGTCACGGAGGTGAACTTGTGACTGTGAGTGTGTCGTCTCCACTGCTTTGCCTTATTTTAGCACTACACTTGGAACACTGTAAAAGTTAGTATATTACATTACGAGATTTAAGAAAATTATCAACATTGGAATTCACCAAAATACTTTCAAGTATGGATTACTGAAGTTGTTATAATTTTCTAAAACTTCGATCGTTAAATACGCAAAAAGACGTCACTTGAACTAACAAAGACCTGACTTGGGCAAAGGTATCCACAGAAAAGGGTTTGTTTGAAGGTGGGGGTAGGAAAATATTAACCCCCCTGTGCAAACTTTAGATAAGTATGGGTTCGTGATTGGTTAACGGAAAAGCAACGGAGTCTAGAGAGTATACATGAATGAACGATAATGAGAAACTTGTCCAGAACAAGTATTTATGTGAAATCTGGGAGTGACATGGTAATAACAAAATGTTGTGGAGAATTTTCAATTTAATTGTTTGAGTGAGAACTTAGTCCGGGAAAGTCTCCCTACAGCAGTTATACAAAGATCAACAGGGGAGGATAATGAGCACTTACTCTTGGGGCACAAACGCCCTGCTAATAACTTTACTGCCACAGTTTGCTAACCGTCACTCTTAAATACAAAAGGAGGAAATTTTACTGTCCAGAGGCCGGAGAACTCCACACGTGAAAATAAAAGTAATTTATGGTCTACTCTAGCATTGTCAGGTCTATAGTCATCTCACTCTTAGGCTCTGTTCCGACTCCGTCCCAGTGACCCCAGTGAGATACTGGACAGGTATCTTACGTTAATGTAATTAGAGACAAAAACAAAACTGGGAGCAGTGATGTAAAGTAAAGTTTAAAACTTTAAAGATATGGATCTTTACCTTCGAAGCAGATATATTAATACAAATTTCTTCGCTTACTCCTTTCTAATATCGGGTAGTCCGTCCCGTGATCAAATATTCATAATTTACACATTGAAATAAATGAGGTAGCAAAAATACGAAGGAGGTTTAATTAACCTAATATTGATTTATTTCACAAATTTACATTAAAATAAAATGGACATCTTAACAAACACAAAAATGGTGTCAAAATAAAAGGCAATTCAAAATAATGAAAAATGGTTAATTAGACACGTGGTCTGCAATAATCAATAATCAAAATTGGGTCGGACATATGGCCCATGTGGCCCAGAGATTGTGCTAGTCTCAAAAGCAAAAATGATATCGAAAAGATATATACACACAATCCCACCGCACACAGTCCGAACATGTAAAAGCCAGGTATTCTAAGCAAGTTAAAATTAGTCTAAGCTAAAAATGGGGGAATAACTAAGTGGCCACCGTTGTAGTACCTGCACTCCTTGGAAGATTGTCCTATGCCCGTAATGGCTGCTGACCTGGTTGCAGAAGTTGGCACTTTGCACTTTTGCCTCGCTCACCCCAAGAATCCTCGTTTGTGGTAGTAGGGTTTCCCAGGTTCCACTCCTTCACAGTCTCCAGCCGGCAGGACTCCTGAGTGAGTTACGTTTTGGGAGAGGGAGTGAGCCAGAGGTGCACGTGTTCACTGACTGGTCACTGCGGCTTCTGAACGAATAGCCTGAGGTTAAAGTTGAGAGGGATCACCTCGCTTCACCTTTCCAGACAGGTGAGTTATCATGCGCAAGGTAACCCAGTTGAGGTGTCATATTGGGACTTTAGGACAGGGCAATATATTGTTGCAAGTAGTGCATAGGAGGCAGGATTTTGTACTAGATACTCTAGCGAAATCTTGCTGCTCTAAGGGAGTTTATATATACAATAATCCTACCTATTCTGGCTTGCTAAGAATTAATAGTTTAAATGATTAATTAGCAATGGTCTGGTGCGATGGGCATACATCTTAATATTAACAAACCTTAATTGGTATTGAGAAATAAAAGATGCATTAATTCAGCAGTATTGAAAATTATAAATAAATCAGTTTAGGAATTTAATCTTGAACTACGTAGTTTTAGGAAAGAACCAACATACGCCGGGATAACGCCTTTGTGCTGTGAGTATCTACGCTGTGATGTCACGAGCATTGCGTGCGCTTCTGTCAACAGATTTTAGTAGATTTAAAATAGTTCTCCCAATGTTTCGTTAAAGAAAACTTGATGTAATAGAGAGCGTTTAAGGGGTAGCTACAGTGTTATTAAGAGAGAGCCAAAAAGACAAATGAAAGAAGAGTGAAGAAAAATTCTTCACACCCTGAGGATAAAAGGGAGAAAAAAGGGAGAGGGGTTAGTTCCGGCAAATGTGATTCAACTACTTGTAAGTATGAGCGAGATAAACTTACTGCATTAATGAAGAGTGAAGTTGTTCTTCACATCAACGTCTGTTTAAAGTTAACAAAACGCTGTTAGCGTTAATGAAAATCAAGCAATGCTTCACGGAAACGTTAAGATAAGTAAATAATCAGTGTTAACTTTCAGGGTACGATGCAATGGTAATAAAACGATTAAAAATACTCAATTCTTCCCACCCTAGGGGTACGGATAGAGCAAACAAAACGTGAGCCAATGACAGTCGAGTTCAGCAACAAGTCCGGCCAATGACAAATTAAAAATTATGGGGGTGAATCCCAATCCAAGTCTGACACCCAATGTTTTACATAGAATGCTTTTACAAAGAAATTTACTGGCGTAATGAAAACTTTGTATTCGTCGCCTGACAAAAGGAGAAAAGTTACTTCCTTCTCGGCGTTAAAAGGTGAACAATTATTTGACACTAGTCTGAATGATAAATCGAGACGAACTAGGTCCATGGGGACATCGTATTTCTGACAGCAAAAGTCTTGGATGTCATTTTTAAGGGAAACGTTATAAAGGGGAACATTAAAAATGAAATTTATATTCAGAATGAGCTGATGGATGTCAGGGGGATTGTAGTGACATGACGAATTGTAAAGGCAAAAATTAGATTTACACTTTGAAGTCAAAGCATGGGACGGACTGAAAAAATGTCGCTGAATGTCTTGGCAATAATAATAAAGGTTTAAAGTTGCGCCATATATAATTGAGTGAAAATGATGAATGACGTTCATGGTACCGTTATCCTCAAGCAAGGTTAATTGTAAACAGGCTCTAAGCTCCGGTGCTAGGTCTACATGTGTGACCTTCGCTAAATCCGCCGTCAGTGCAAAAGGTCCCTTTCTGACTGCTAAAGTCTCAAGGTTGCAATCACGCGGGTCGTTCTGAGAGCGGGTTTCAAATCCTGACGTGGATATTTTAGCGTCAACATGTGTTGGAGCGGATGTTACGGGCTTAAGGACTGGACAGTCAGGCAACATGAGCACTGGTCCGTGGGATGGTACAGATTTAATGAATGAGTCTACCAGTACAGGCCTCTGCTGGCCTTCAAGCACACTGCAAGTATTTGCGCTGCCACTACGGGGGTCCATGATGAGACAATGAATGGTTTCTCTTCCGGGACGAACTGTCACCGGCGATAAAGACAAAGGGTGTTGAGGGTGATCAAATGCTGGTGGCTTAAGGTTTGGAGATGAGGACGGAGCACGTGGGACTGACACAAACTCACTAATCGTATGCCGTGTTGGCAACGTACCATTGAAATGTGACGATTGGACAGGCTAGGGAGTTGATGCAAAATTAATTACATTGTGCTTGACTGCTGAGATGTTAGAAGTATCAACTAGGGGAATATTAATAGCATTAACAAAGGGACGTGTCACTGAAGGTGTCGCCCTCGAAGAAGAACAAGATTGCTTAGGTTTAATTATTAGATTAGGATGAGCCATGAGGCTATTGAAAGCAACCTCACTTTTACGTGAGCAGGCAGCAAGCACGGGATAATTTAATTTGACAATGGGATGGTCATAATGACGTCTCCAAAAATTCTTGTAATTACCAAGTTCATCTCTTACTTTCCTAATTTCAGTTTTAAAATGACCCACGGCTTCAGGACCCATGTTGGGAAAATCTACTGGAGCGAGAGCATGAAGTGCTAGGTCTGCGTCCTCACAAACAAAGGTGAAGGTCAACTCCTGTTCCTCAAGCCTAGCGTTAATCTCCTCGGGGCTGAGCGTTGCCACCATATGCGGTGGAGGGATGTTTCCGTTAAAGGCGAAGTCTGCCATCTTTGATAGACCATGTTTGATGAACGGATTCGTTAAAGCAAACAAAGGGTAACTGAATTTATCAAAGGAACGTTACAAAATGAAACGTTACAAAATTACTAGCATGATAATTGAATATTTAAATTTACTCATGATTGGGGAAAAAGGTAAATGGACAGAACAAATATGAATCATGAAATTACTTTAAAATTCAAAGTGACCGGGCCAAACAAAGCAAACGATGCTCGGTCACGTGACAAATATTTTGCTAAAAAGGAATTACATACACACATGGCGATAAATGACTGAATTAAATTTCTTGAAAGTAAAACATACGGGAAAGCACATGGGCTTATGAATGCTAAAATGTTAAAAGTTGAAATAACAGGTCGAGGCTGACACTGTTGTGACGATTTCACAATTGCGGCCGCACTGAGGCTGCCACGAATTTCAAAAAATAAATGGGTGCACGAGGCAACAACTTAATTATCAAAGTGCACTCTCGTAGAGGCTAAACAAAAATGAGATTTCCCTCACGTGGAGGTAAAACAAAAATATCCTCGCTAAAGGACAAAAATAAAAAATATCGTCGTAAAGGACAAAAAACAAAATTCTCCTCGCAAAAGGAAATTAAATGGAATTAACCACAGTAATTTACGTACGGTAGACAGGAATTACACACCCTTTAGTTTGGGTTATAAACAAAATCCGCCATCTCGGAACAAACACGTGGAATGAAACAGACTGGGTGAAATTAAAGTTTCTACGTTACTTGTAAGAAGACTTAAAATTGTGTTGCGCCAATTCGCTCTGCAGGACAAGAACATGTGCTAGGTATACAGGTAACGTTAGTTAGAAAAGTTAAGGTTAGTTAGGGAAGGTAAACGACATAAAGGAGGTAGACCAAGGTACAAAATGTTACAAATTATTTGCTTAATTAGCAAAATTAGTTGGCAGAACGGGTACACCGGTGCTCTAGTTGAGCAGTAAACACGGGCGTCTGAACAACAAAAACCTTAGTTCAAGTAGCTTAGAACTTTCTAGTTTTAAGGGGAACCCGCCACAACACGTGGGTGAACGGATTCGAGACAAAGCGAAGTTCCTACGACAAATTCTAGTCTTTCTGTAGAGAATATTCAAGCAACAAATTAATCTGGCTACGTAGTTCTTTCCTTAAACATGTGGTCGATACAAAAAGAGCATAATGATTACAAATTTCTCTTCCAAATTAAAGTGTGGGCTGGTGTGTGTGGGTAAATAATATAGCAAGTTACTATATGCTCAATCAAGCTGATTAATTACGTTAATGCTTCACAAGTCAAAGGTAGAAGATCCGGTTCGAAGGACTACTTGTGTGGAGAATTTTTAATTTAATTGTTTGATTGGGAACTTAGTCTGGGAAAGTCTCCCTACAGCAGTTACACAAAGATCAACAGGGGAGGATAATGAGCACTTACTCTCAGGGCACAAATGCTCTGCTAATAGCTTTACTGCCACAGTTTACTACCCGTCACTCTTAAATACAAAAGGGGGAAATTTTACTGTCCAGAGGCCGGAAAACTCCACACGTGAAAATAAAAGTAATTTATGGCCAACTTTAGCTTTGACAGGTCTATAGTCATCTCACGCTTAGGCTCTGTTCCGACTCTGTCCCAGTGAACCCATCAAGATGCTGGACAGGTATCTTATGTTAATGTAATTAGAGACAAAAACAAAACTGGGAGCAGTGATGTAAAGTAAAGTTTAAAGTTTAAAGATATGGATCTTTACCTTCGAAGCAGATATATTAATACAAAGTTCTTCGCTGAAACCACTTATAGACTTACTTAGGCTTACTCCTTTCAAATATCGGGTAGTCTGTCCCGTGATCAAATATTCATAATTTACACATTGAAATAAATGAGGGAGCAAAAATACGAAGGAGGTTTAATTAACCTAATATTGATTTATTTCACAAATTTACATTAAAATAAAATGGACATCTTAACAAACACAAAAAATGGTGTCAAAATAAAAGGCAATTAAAAATAATGAAAAATGGTTGATTAGACACGTGGTCTGCAATCATTAATAATCAAAATTGGGTTGGACACATGGCCCATGTGACCCAGAGACTGTGCTAGTCTCAAAAGCAAAAATGATATCGAAAAAATATATACACACAATACCACCGCACACAGTCCATTTGTTGCTTGAATGTTCTCTACAAAAAGACTAGAATTTGTCGTAGGAACTTCGCTTTGTCTCGAATCCGTTCACCCACGTGTTGTGGCGGATTCCACTTATAGCCAGAAAGTTCTAAGCTTCTTGAACTAAGGTTTTTGTTGTTCAGATGCCCGTGTTTACTGCTCAGCTACACCACCGGTGTACTCGTTCTGTCAACTAATTTTGCTAATTTAGTATCGAATTTGTGACATTTTTTACCTTGGTCTACCTTCCTTTGTGTCGTTTACCTTCCTTAACTAACCTTAACTTTTCTAACTAACGTTTCCCGTATACCTAGCACGTGTCCTTGTCCTGCAGAGCGAATTGGCGCAACATAATTTTAAGTCTTCTTACAAGTAACGTAGAAACTTATTTTCACCAAGTCCGTTTCATTCAACGTGTTTGATCCGAGATGGCGGATCTTGTTCACAACCCAAACTAAGGGTGCGTAATTCTTGTCTACCGTACATGTAGTACCTTTTAATTTTCTTTAGCGAGGAGAATTTTGTTTTCGTCCTTTACGAGGATATTTTGTATTTTGTCCTTTAGCGAGGATATTTTGTTTTACCTCCACTTGAGGGAAACTTCCTTTTTGTTTAGCCTCTACGTGAGTGCACTTTGATAATTAAGTCGTTGCCTCATGTGCCTATCTATAATTTGAACAGTTCAGTGATCGCCTCAGTGCGCCCGTAATTGTGAAATCGTCTCAACGACAGTGTCAGCCTCGACCTGTTATTTTATCTTTTAATTTACTTTTTGCATTTATAAGCTCATGTGCTTTCTCACATGTTTTAATTCAAGGTAATTTAAATCAGTCAGTTATCTCCACTTACGTATATCACTCATTTTAGTAAAGTTTTTGTCACGTGACTGGGGGATCATCTGCTTTGTTGGGCCCGGTCAGTTTGAATTTTAAAGTAATTTTATGATTTACATTTGTTTTTGTCCATTAACCATTTTCCCTCATCATGAGTAATTATGAATTTTAATTTATCACACTTTCAAATTTGTAAAGTTTCATTTTCACATTCTTTTGAAATTCAGTTACCCTTTGTTTGCTTTAACGAATCCATACATCCAACGTGGTCATTCCAAGATGGCGGACTTCACCCGTAACGTAAACATCCCTCCAACGCCTAAGGCGGAAACGCTCAGCCCAGAGGAGATTAACGCTAGGCTTAAGGAACAGGAGTTGACATTCACCTTTGTTTGTGAGGACGCAGACCTAGCACTTCATGCTCTTGCTTCTGTAGATTTTACCAAGATGGGTCCTGAAGCCGTAGCTCATTTTAAAACTAAAATTGGTAACGTAAGAGATGAACTTTGTAATTCCAAGAATTTTTGGAGACGTCATTATGACCATCCTATTGTCAAATTAAATTATCCCGTGGTTGCTGCAGCACAAGTAAAATTGAAATTGCTTTTAATAGCCTAATGGCTCATCCCAATTTAGTAATTAAAGCCACCAATCTTGTTCTTCTTCGAGTGCAACACCTTCAGTGACACGTCCCCTAATTGTAACTGCTAACGTCTCGGCAGTCAAGCACAATGTAATTAATTTTGCATCAACTCCCCAACCTGTTCAATCGTCACATTTCAATACTATGTTGCCAACATGGCATATGATTAGTGAGTTTGTATCAGTCCCACGTGCTCCGTCCTCATCTCCAAACCTTAAGCCACCAGCGTTTGATCGCCCTCAACACCCTTTGTCTTTATCGCCGGTGACAGTGTGTCCCGGAGGAGATACCATTCACAGTCTTAACATGGACCCACCTAATGGCAACGCAAATACCACCCAACCTAACCGTGTGCGTGAAGACCAGCAGAAGCCTGTACCGTAGACTCATTCATTAAATCTGTACCATCCCACGGACCAGTGCTCATGTTGCCTGACTGTCCAGTTCTTAAGCCTGTAACTTCCGCTCCAACCCGTGTGGACGCTAAAATATCCATGTCAGGATTTGAAACTTGCTCTCAGAACGAGCCGCGTGATCGCAAGGTTAAGACTTCAGCAATCAGAAAGGAACCTTTTGCACTGACGGCGGATTTAGCGAAGGTCAAGCATGTAGACCTAGCACTGGAGCTAAGAGCCTGTTTACAATTCACCTTGCTTGAGGATAATGGTACATTGAACATCATTCATTATTTTCATTCAATTTTATATGGCACAACTGTAAGCCTTTATTATTATTGCCGAGTCATTCAGCGACATTTTTCAGGTCAATTCCATCCTTTAACCTCCAAGCATAGATTTAATTTTTGCCTTGACGATTTGCCACGTTGTTACTATAATCCCTCTGACTTCCTTCAGCTCATTCTGAATATAAATTTCACTTTTAATGTTCCCCTTTCAACATTTCCTTTAAAACCGACATCCAAGACTCTCACTGTCAGAAATACGATGTCCCTATGGACCTAGTTCGTCTCGATTTATCTTTCAAGCTAGTGTCAAATAACTTTTCACCTTTTAACGCCGAGAAGGAAGTAACTTTTCTCCTTTTGTCAGGCGACGAATACAAAGTTTTCATTGCGCCAATCATTTTCTTTGTAAAAACATTTTATGTAAAACGTTGGGTGTCAGACTTGGATTGGGATTCACCCCCATAATTTTTAGTTTGTCATTGGCTGGACTTGGTGCTGATTTCGACCGTTATTCGCCCACGTTTTGTTTGCTCTTTCCGTACCCCTAGGGTGGGAAGAATTGAGTACTTTTAATCATTTTATTACCGTTGCATCGTGCGTTTAAAGTTAACACTGATCATGTGCTTATCCTAACGCTTCCATGAAGCATTGCCTGGGGGATTAGTTTTCCCCACATTCACGTTCAAGCCTAACTTCAACTCGATTGGTTTTAATTAACGCTAACAGCGTTTTGTTAACTTTAAACGGACGTTGATGTGAAGAACGACTTCACTCTTCATTAATCCAGTAAGTTTATCTCGCTCATACTAACAAGTATTTGAATCACATTTGCCGGAACTAACCCCTCTCCCCTTTTTCTACCTTTTATCCCCAGGGTGTGAAAAATTTTCTTCACTCTTCTTCTTTCAATGGTATTTTTATCTCTCTCATACTAATACAGTAGCTACCCCTTAAATGTTCTCTCCTACATTGTTTTCTTTGTTAAAACATTGGGGGGACTAATCTAAACTAAATAAACTTGTTGAGAGTAGCGTACGCAATGCTCGTGACGTCACAGCATAGATGCGCACAGCGCGGAGGCGTTTTCCCAGCGTATGTTGGTTCTTTCCTCAAACTACGTGTGTCGAGATTAAACAATAAACTGATCTAAATATAATTTTTAATACTGCTGAATTAATGTATCTTTTATTTCTCAATACCAATTAAGGTTTGTTAATTTCAAGATGTATGCCCATCGCACCAACCCATTGCTAATTAATCATTTAAACTATTAATTTTCAGCAAGCCAGAATAGGTAGGATTATTGTAAGTATAAACTCCCTTAGAGCAGCAAGATTTTCAAAAGTATTTATTACAAAATCCTGTTTCCTATACACTCCTTGCAACAATATGTTGTCCTGTCCTAAAGTCCCGATATGGCACCCCCAATGGATTACCGTGCGCATCATGGCCATCACCTGTCTGGAAAGGTGAAGCTAGGTGATCCCTCCCAACTTTAACCTCAGGCTATTCATTCAGAAGCCGCCGTGACCGACTGACCGCCCTGGTCAGCGAGCCCGTGCACCTCTGGCTCACCCCCACCCCCTCTTCCCAAAACTCGACTCACAGAGGAGTCCTGCCGGTCGGAGAGATAGAGAAAAAGAAGAGCCTGGTAAACCTTAGTTACCACAAACGAGGATTCTTGGGGTGAGCCAGTCAAGAGTGCAAAGTGCCAACTTGTGCAACCAGGTCAACAGTCACCAAAGGGCAAAGGACAATCTTCAAAGGAGTGCAGGTACTACAACAGGGGCCACTTAGTTATTCCCCCATTCTTAGTTTAGACCAATTTTAACTTGAGTAGGGAACCTAACATTTACATAATTCGGACTGTATGCAGTGGGATTGTGTGTATATATTTTTCTTGGATATCATTTTTTGTTTTTGCGACTAGCACAGTCTCTGGGTCACATGAGCCACGTTTCCCTTTAAGACAGCGTATATCAACAGGGGACGCATGTATTAACGCGCCACATAGCTATCTGCACCCCACATAGAGTTAACACTTCGATGTGTAGGGGCGGAGAATAGCTGGGGAGCCGTTCCACAGCTAATCTCGTCCGTGGCTACTTTTGGTACTCGAGACGTAAACAAACGGGCGCCATTGCTAAATGACGTCACGTCCGTCCTCATCCTTCGCATAGTAGCTTGCCTTACTAAGACGGATTTTCCCTGTGCTTACTTTATCGACTTGCATCTTAGCCATGTCTCTACCCTTGGCCTCGCCTTCTTCTGGAAAGTTGAGTACAAGGTTCCAGTATTGTTTAAATAAGCTCTGACCGTAAAGTAACTTTTACTTTTCGAGATATTTTATGTTTCTTGGCAGAGCTGTGCTGCTACCGGACCCGCCATTTTATGGCGTCGCTGTTGTCTTGCATGCCTTATTTAGCTAGCCTCAACAGCTTCTCCGGCCTTATTAACTAATCGATACCATTAGTTATTTAGTCTTCATAGCTAGGAACTTTATATATCGTGTTTTGACGCTCTTTTATCGGTCATCGCCTGACCCCATACCAGATCGCTAGCCCAGCCCCTAGGCCAGAGTGCCTATCATCAGTGTTCATGCATGATATATTACAGTGATCCTAGGTTTAGTTATGAAGATAGTGGCATTATTTTATGATACTGTTTACTGTGATGCAAGTGTTTTCACCTTCAGGGACCATATAGGGGATAGGTTTGATAGTGTGCCTTTCTAACCTAACCTAAATGTAGGACCCCTATATGCTCCCTTCCCCCTTGCCTTAGGGCATTCCCTCTGTGTAGCCTTGCTCCCCCTACCACGTAAGGGGATCAAGCTCATATCAGAGTACCTATCGCTTCTCTGTTCTCCCTAAGGGAATGATCCCCCCTTAGGGTTGCGTCCGAGAATGAGGAACGGCCTGCCCTTCCTCTATTGCTGAGGCTAGGTTCCTGACCTTCCCTGCAATAGCGATACGTCTTCCAACCTTCCTGGTTCAGGGCGTAATATCCCTGTTCTAGGTTAGGCTTGGGGGGAGATAGTTCTGTGCCTTGCTTGAAACGGTACCCATGCACCGTTCTCAGCCAGGCTGCCTACCTTAGGCTAGGGAGCGTCCTCCCTTCCTTGGTGGCCGTTTTGGTACAGAACCTCCCCTATGGAAGACCCTTCTTCTTCTCCCCTCCCCACCTATCTCTTGTATGGCCTAACCTATACTTAGGTTAGCCTATACCCATCTGTCCCCTGTCCTACAACTCCTCATTAGGGTGGAGTGATAGGGCTACCTTGAGTCCCTGTGTACAGGCCGCTCTGGTACATATACCCTTCATAGTGTCCTATGGGGTTAGCCACTGGATGCGTTTTGTCCGCAGAGGTTCTTCCCCTCTTGGGTGTTCCCTAGCCCTCCCTTGGGCTACACTGGCTCCCGGCCGCCTGCGGCTTCTTGCAACTGGGTGATAGGGCTAGCCCCTATCATGGGTACACCCATTTAGGTGGGATGCCTTTTGGTTCGTGTCCGTACTCCTACATCCCTCCTTCTGTCTCTTTCACTGTCCTGGTGCCGGTCCCTTGCCGCCTCTATTGTCGGCGATACCGACCTCCCCCCTTGGTGACTCCTTCCTTGCCCCCGTGGCCGACAGCCCTCCGTGTGCCGGAGGGCTGCCGCCTCCCGTCGGCGTGCAGCCGATGGCCTACCCTTATACCTCCTTCCTTCGGTCGTCCGTCCATCGGACCGACCTCCGGCGTGCCCCCATCCATTGCCGGCAGTCCGGTTCTGCTGTAGCTCACCCTTGTCCCTGTCACCAAGCCGGCAATCTTCGGCTGCCGGAGCCCCCGCCTCCCGCCGGAGTGCCGCTGTTGTACCAGCGGCCGCCATCCTGGCATTACTCTTGACTTCTCTGTTTGTCTTCCCTAATGCCAGAAACTCTGCTGGAGCGGCCGCCGGCGTGCCTCCGGTCTGCTGGAGCATTCCGTAGGCGCCAAGAGACCTGCACCCCTTCTCCTAGCTATCAACACAATGCTGATAGCTCTACCTTGCAACCAGATGGTTTGACTACATAAATAGATAGGTATTGTCTTACCGTTCTATTAGTAGCCGTGCTGTCTTCTTGCATATCACAATTTTCCAGCATGCTGTGTGTATCTTAGCACGGATGGTTGCCGGAAACCGTTACCCTATGGGGTTTTCTTCATCCCCAATTCAATGGTCTGAGTGGTCTCAGTCCCAGTTTTATATCCTTGGCAAATCCTTCTAGAATTCCTTTGCCTCCCTGGCAATCTATGGAGAATTCTACCCTGTGTCCTCGGTCACAAACAAATTGCCTATGGATAAGGTTACGGTAACCAGCCGGGCGGGTTACACGGAGTATGTGTCTATCTACTTCATTTCCCGCTCCACTCTCAAACATCACAATGTTTATATCACTTAAGATTAAGTTAAAAATTAACCTTTTAATATTTAACTTTAGAATATAAGTCATTAATATGACTTCCCCATACTCATGTTCTCTTTCTCTTACAGGAGGAGTACGTGAAATGCGACCACGGCTTCTGTGGAGTGAAGCGCCCGCACTTCTACGGGCACACGGCGTGTAGGACCCACGCCCCTTGCGCCAACAAGAAAGGCGATCTGAAGTTTTGGGACCCGCAGAACTGTACAGTCTGCAAGGACCGCCTGGTCGAGGCGTTCAATAATCCTCCCTCAGCGGAGGTTAGGGACGCTTCTCGAGAGAAGCTACGCAAGTGGGTGCGTGGCTTCCAAAAGAACGCCACCGGACCATACCTTGCCACCGAAGACTTGAGGGCCTTGCTTTTCCCGAAGGCATCCCCAGACTCTGTGGTCCCCAAGGATCAGATCCCCACCGTCCAGATAACGGTGGAACCTGATGTAGTCATGGCCCAGTCCATGCACGAGTGCCGTCTGGATACCGACAACGCGGAACGTATTTCGGAAGTGTCGGAGAACACGGAGAGGAACCTCATGGCCGAAGAATTGGACGATGAGGAAGACCAGGTGGAATACACTGAGTCGGAGCAGGAGGTCGCTTCACCTTCCACCCCCACACCGACTCCTACACGGACGGACGTATCACTCCCGTCTACCTCCGCTACCCCGGACCCCATCCCATCCAGCGCCCAGGAGATGTTCCGAATGCTCGAAGCTCTCATGGACAAGAAACTCCGTGAGACACACGAATACATCAGGACCATGGGAAGTTCAAAGCAGCTGAAAAGGATTTCGGTTAAGGACCTCCCGGCATGCTTGGACGCCAACCCCTGGAGGTATGCCGAGCACATGCCAATTACAACAGGCAGGATCTTCATCAGTGAGAAGATGGGCTCGATTGTCCTGGAAGAAGTGGAATTCTTCCCGAATTTTGAGGCTTATCCGGACTGTTACGTCCAACTTCGATCCGAACCTGCCTCTAAAGAAGAGACCGAACCGAAGGAGGTGATTGCGTTCGATCTCCCGAAGGCCCAGGCTATGCTGGCCAATACAATCAAAAGTAGGGGTTTTACCTGCTCAAAACTTCCGGCGCTTAGCAAGAAGCACCCTACCTACGTCGCACCAGACGATGCGACCCTCCCCTTCTTGGAAAAGGCCTTCGCTGCGGTACATAAGGCAGTGGAAGAAGGAAAACCTTGCTCTGCACTGGAGGAGTGCAGACCCTTCTCCCTGATTACTCCCCCCGATGTTCGACACTGGAAAGATGTCCAGCATACATTCGTGGTAGGGAAACTAGAACCTGACGTAGCTGGCCGTCAGTTTAACGAAGACCTCCCGAAACTTAATGACCATCTCCTTCGTTGGGAACATGACACGAAAGAAAGGCTCGCCGCATCCATGTCCCTCCAGGTACAGCTCGACGTCATGGCTGGTGACACTAGAGTCCCTGACTACTACATGGTGCTCGCCAAAACACATTTGGCAACCGTAGTAAAAGACCTGTACAGCTTCACGAAGGCTCGTAGAGCCTGTCGTGAATTCGTGTTCTCCAGTGCCACAGTGAGACACGAACCCCGGAGGCTGATTTCCTCCAACATCTGGGGTAAGCACCTCTTTCCCTCCTCCCTTGTGAAAGAGATCACCGACAAGGCCGCCACGGAGAACAGGAACCTTCTCCACAAGTGGGGCATGTCGAAGAAAAGGAAATCCTCTCAGGACGACGGCCCTCAGCCTAAGAGGAAATCCTCCAAGCCGAAACCACAGCAACGTCAACAGAGACGGCAGTTTCCGGGATCCGCTACTCCCCAAGTGGCAGCTTAGCCACAGCAGACCTTTCAGCTGGTCACCCAACCGGTCTTGTCACAGTCGCCGGTTTTCACCCCTGCTTTCGAGCAACAGTCAACTACCTTTCGTCCCAAAGGTAGAGGCTCAAACAGAGGTGCAGGCAGAGACGCATCTCGCCGTCCCTCCAGAGGCAGAGGAGGAAGGGGAGCTAGCGGCCGAGGCAGTAAACCCTCGGGACACCAGAAGCAATGAAGTGCTTCCGGTGGGAGGAAGACTCCGCCAATTCCAGGATCGTTGGACCTTCGATCCCTGGGCACACAGCATCGTCAAGAAGGGTCTAGGCTGGAGTTGGACTCAACCACCCCCAACCTTCCAGCAATTCTTCCAACAATCAACCCCCTTTCTGGAAGAATATGTCCTAGATCTCTTGAACAAGAAGGTGATAAGGAGGGTAAAGTCAACCAGGTTCCAAGGGAGACTGTTTTGCGTCCCCAAGAAGGACTCCGACAAACTCAGAGTCATTCTAGACTTATCCCCCCTCAACAAGTTCATAGCGAACAACAAGTTCAAGATGCTGACTCTTCAACAGATAAGGACCCTTCTGCCTCAAGGTTCCTACACGGTCTCAATAGACCTGGCGGATGCCTACTGGCACATCCCAATGAACCACCACGCTTCCTCCTACCTAGGATTTCGACTCCAAAGGAAAAGCTACGCCTTCAAGGGCCATGCCCTTCGGCCTCAACGTGGCCCCTCGGATCTTCACAAAGCTGGCAGACGCCATCGTTCAACAGCTTCGCCTCCGAGGCGTCCAGGTGATGGCCTACCTCGACGACTGGCTGGTCTGGGCTCCATCGCCCGAGGATTGTTTAAGATCCTGCAACAAAGTTACCCAGTTCCTAGAACACCTGGGATTCAAGATAAACGCGAAGAAATCTCGCCTCTCTCCAGCTCAGAAGTTCCAATGGTTAGGAATCCAGTGGAACCTTCAGTCACACCGCCTTTCCATCCCCCAGAAGAAAAGGAAGGAAATAGCAGGGTCTGTCAAGCAACTGCTGAAATCCAAACGGATCTCAAGACGTCAGCAGGAACGAGTTCTAGGCTCTCTACAGTTCGCCTCAGTGACAAACCCAGTGCTACGTGCACAGCTAAAGGATGCCGCGGGAGTCCGGAGACGTTCCGCATCCATCGCTCGAAGAGACCTCAAGAGACGGCTCCCAAACAGACTTCGGCTGCTCCTAAAGCCGTGGTCGGAAGCAAAGGCCCCGAAAAGGTCCATCCCTCTTCAACACCCACCTCCATCACTCAACATCCACACGGACGCTATGCTGGAGGGTTGGGGAGGTCACTCCCACCAAAAACAGGCTCAAGGAACATGGTCTCCCCTATTCAAGACGTTTCACATCAACATCTTGGAGGCCATGGCGGTCCTTCTAACTCTGAAGAAACTCTCCCTGCCTCCCTCGATCCATATTCGTCTGACCCTGGACAACTCGGTGGTAGTTCGATGTCTCAATCGCCAAGGCTCAAGATCGCCCCAGATAAATCAGGTGCTTCTAACAGTCTTCCGTCTGGCAGAGAAGAAGAAATGGCACCTGTCTGCAGTTCACCTACAAGGATTCCGCAACGTGACGGCGGACGCTCTATCTCGAACAAGCCCGATAGAGTCGGAATGGTCTCTAGACGCAAGATCCTTCTCCTTTATCTCTCACCAAGTCCCAGAACTCCAGATCGATCTCTTCGCAACGAGCGACAACAATCAACTTCCTCGATATGTGGCCCCGTACGAGGACCCCAAGGCAGAGGCAGTGGACGCCATGTCCCTGGATTGGAACAGATGGTCCAGGATCTACCTGTTCCCTCCCACCAACCTTCTGCTAAAAGTCCTCTCCAAACTGAGAACCTTCAAAGGAACAGCGGCCCTAGTGGCTCCTAAGTGGCCCCGGAGCAACTGGTACCCCCTAGTCCTGGAGCTACAACCCACGCTGATCCCTCTCCCGGTCCCAGTTCTCTCCCAGCAAGTACAGAAGTCGACTGTCTTCGCTTCATCATCGAAAGTCAGGGACCTTCATCTCTTGATTTTCTCTCCCTAGCCGTGAAGAAAAGGTTTGGGATCTCGAAGAAAAGTCGAGACTTCCTCGAGGAATAGAAGACCGAATCCACACGACGGCAATACGAATTATCCTGGAGAAAATGGGTCTCATTCGTCAAGGCAAAAAATCCTACGGAAATCACCATCGATTTTTGCATGTCCTTCTTCATTCACCTTCATGGACAGGGCTTACCAGTCAACACGATTTCTACTTGCAAATCGGCCTTGACTAGACCACTAATGTACGCCTTCCAGATTGATCTGTCCAGCGACAGCTTCAATAAACTGCCGAAGGCATGCGCTCGTCTACGCCCAGCACCCGCACCAAAACCTATCTCCTGGTCCCTGGACAAGGTGCTCCATTTTGCCTCCAGTTTGGACAACGATTCGTGCCCTCTCAAGGATCTGACTCAAAAGGTTATATTTCTTTTTGCTCTTGCTTCAGGAGCCCGAGTCAGCGAAATAGTGGCATTATCAAGGGACGAGGGTCACATTCTGTTTACAGACTCAGGAGACCTTACCCTCTTCCCGGATCCGACGTTTCTCACTAAAAACGAACTACCCACCAAAAGATGGGGCCCTTGGAGAATCTGCCCCCTGAAAGAAGATGCCTCTCTATGTCCAGTAGAGAGCCTCAAGGTCTATCTTCGTAGAACTTCTGACTTTGGTGGAGGCCAACTCTTCAAAGGAGAAACATCGGGCAGCGACCTGTCACTGAAACAACTAAGAGCGAAGATCACCTACTTCATTCGCAGAGCGGATCCTGACAGTACACCCGCAGGTCATGATCCTAGAAAAGTCGCATCGTCTCTGAATTTCTTTCAGAGTATGGATTTCGAAAGCCTCAAGAGTTTCACAGGCTGGAAATCCTCGCGTGTTTTCTTCAAGCATTACGCGAAACAAGTGCATGAAGTCAAACATTTCGTGGTAGCCGCAGGTAGTGTTATGAAACCTGCACCTAACTCTGCATAGAACAGTGAGTTACTTGGGACTCTAACTCCTCGGGTGCCTATGTTGACCCTCGCGTGATACGTAGTGAATTCAAAGACACTTAGTGTTTTTCATAGACTGTTCTTCTCTCAGGTGAAATGTCATAGTCGTCACATGAGTGCCGTATGCCTAGTGCATGATGTGTTTTTTCTTTTAAAAGACTAATGTTCCTCTGGAACCCGTGCTTTCTAATAATTTGAAATTTTCTTTCAGATTCAAGAGCGAAGTCTTTCATTACTATGTACATTATAATTTATTGTAAATACATTTACATCCTTTATTGTATTTATTACCATATTCTGCAATTGTGAAGTAAAATTTCTATTTTATTTACTTGTGCGTCTCAATCCGCTCCTACTTATACTATGAAATACATGGTTGTCATAGTTTCATTATCCTTCCCCTTTTTCCTCTATAAAAAAAGATGAAGATAATTGGTTCAATCCATATTATATACTCACCCATGCTATGTAATATTCCTAACTGAATACTTACTTGCGCTATACCTTCGAGACCAGACTGTTCTACTTTACAATATACAGTGCCTAACCACCACTTGTCTGTTTTTTGAGAATGTTCCTATACGAATAGCAACCATTCTGTCTTGTCTCCGAGTTCTTCACGTTCTCCCCGCAAGGTAGGTAGCCCTTCAATAACCACTTTGATCCTCAGCATGGTCCGTTGGGACTTCTCTGCCAGGGGGGGCAGGAAGTTTCAGCCCCACGGAACCTCTATCTAGATTACCATGCTTACTCTATTCAAAGCCCTCGGCACTTACACTAAAAGGGGAAAATCTACCACGATACATTGATTCTCTGGTATTCTTCCATCAGGACGCCATGGCTTGAGCCCAAAAAACGGATTTTGAGCGAAGCGAAAAATCTATTTTTGTGTGAGATAGCCATGGCGTCCTGATGGACCCTCCCTGCTACTTCGTCCAGCCTTTCAGGTCCCACCCTGTCCTGCTGTATCATGGTGATCGGCAAGCAACTGGCTTCAGGATGAGGACGGACGTGACGTCATTTAGCAATGGCGCCTGTTTGTTTACGTCTCGAGTACCAAAAGTAGCCATGGACGAGATTAGCTGTGGAACGGCTCCCCAGCTATTCTCCGCCCCTACACATCGAGGTGTTAACTCTATGTGGGGTGCAGATAGCTATGTGGCGCGTTAATACATGCGTCCCCTGTTGATATACGATGTCTTAAAGGGAAACCTTTAGGATACTCGCTCCAGAAGTTAGAATTCTGTGATAACCTGTGGTTAAATTCTCTGGGAATATCTAGTAGTTATTTACCCAAGGAAGCTACCAAAAGGAACCTTCCATCAGGCTATCTCACCCAAAAATAGATTTTTCGCTTCGCTCAAAATCCGTTATATATATATATATATATATATATATATATATATATATATATATATATATATATATATATATATATATATATATATATATATATATATATATATATATATATATATATATATATATATATATATATATATATATATATATATATATATATATATATATATATATATATATATAAAGTGAGGGAGAGAGAGGGAGAAAGAGAATGGTTCCTAGCTTGTGTTTACGAAAGATTTTTCAGTATGGGCAAAACACATTGCCAAACTAATTCTAAAACCGAAAATTTATGTCAAAAAGCTGTTCGCAAGAATAGTATAGCATATAACACAAGTGATTATAGATTATAATCATCATAATGATAGAATTACGGGTAAAGTTTTACTATATTACAGATTCTGTTTCCGAACAGAAAATATATGTTTTCCAGTAGTAAATAACGTGATTTGACCAAATTTGACCTTCATTTCAACCATAAACCAACAGAACAACTAATTCGACTAACTTCAAGTAGCCGAACTGGTTGCTGTTATTACGGATAAAATGAAGGTGAAAACCGGTGAAATCACGTTATTTTCTACAAGAAAACATATATTTTCTATTAAAATGTTTAAATATAATGTCTTTTATTATATATATTTTGTTAAAATGTTTAATTATAATAACTTTTTCAAATTCCATGTCACTTCACTCACGTATGTACTGAGAACGGTAACATTAGCAACGTTACCAATGATACACAGCGTTACCAACGTTACGGTGGCATTGCTAACGTTAGCAATGCTATGGTAATATTATCATGTGTATTTTAAAGAATTTTTCCATATAAACTTTACACAATATATAAAAAAGTACAAAAAGGGTACAGAACCTGACAAACCCCCCTAACCTAACCTAGGGGTTCCCAGGTCACAAACCCAATATAATGACCTTTGTTATATATATCATAATAATCCGTATTATTTCACTCATTTTACGATAACGTTAGCACTGTTATGATAACATTATATATAATGGTTCTTGTTCCGCCATTAGCTTGCTTCGCGCGCATGAAAATAAAACATCAAGTTCGTATGTACTGGCAAGCGGTAATATTGAGCTGCGCACACTAACATTAGTAATGTTACGATAACATTAGCAACGTTAAATATAATGGTTCTTGTTCCTCGCTTACGATCACAGGAAAATAAAACATCAACCTCGTATGCACTGTCAAGCGGTAATGTTGAGCTTCGCACTCTAACAAAATATGATAAAACTAACACATTAAAGTTAAAGAAATTAATGACTTACTTTTATGACCGTGATGACGTAACTTGTGGGTCACGGGGTGAACTTGTGACTGTGAGTGTGTCGTCTCAACTGCTTTGCCTTATTTTAGCACTACACTTGGAACACTGTAAAAGTTAGTATATTACATTACGAGATTTAAGAAAATTATCAACATTGGAATTCACCAAAATACTTTCAAGTATGGATTACTGAAGTTGTTATAATTTTCTAAAACTTCGATCGTGAAATACGCAAAAAGACGTCACTTGAACTAACAAAGACCTGACTTGGGCAAAGGTATCCACGGAAAAGGGTTTGTTTGAAGGTGGGGGTAGGGAAATATTAACCCCCCTGTGCAAACTTTAGATAAGTATGGGTTCGTGATTGGTTAACGGAAAAGCAACGGAGTCTAGAGAGTATACATGAATGAACGATAGTGGGAAACTTGTCCAGAACAAGTATTTATGTGAAATCTGGGAGTGACATGGTAATAACAAAATGTTGTGGAGAATTTTCAATTTAATTGTTTGAGTGAGAACTTAGTCCGGGAAAGTCTCCCTACAGCAGTTATACAAAGATCAACAGGGGAGGATAATGAGCACTTACTCTTGGGGCACAAACGCCCTGCTAATAACTTTACTGCCACAGTTTACTAACCGTCACTCTTAAATACAAAAGGAGGAAATTTTACTGTCCAGAGGCCGGAGAACTCCACACGTGAAAATAAAAGTAATTTATGGTCTACTCTAGCATTGTCAGGTCTATAGTCATCTCACTCTTAGGCTCTGTTCCGACTCCGTCCCAGTGACCCCAGTGAGATGCTGGACAGGTATCTTACGTTAATGTAATTAGAGACAAAAACAAAACTGGGAGCAGTGATGTAAAGTAAAGTTTAAAACTTTAAAGATATGGATCTTTACCTTCGAAGCAGATATATTAATACAAATTTCTTCGCTTACTCCTTTAAAATATCGGGTAGTCTGTCCCGTGATCAAATATTCATAATTTACACATTGAAATAAATGAGGGAGCAAAATACGAAGGAGGTTTAATTAACCTAATATTGATTTATTTCACAAATTTACATTAAAATAAAATGGACATCTTAACAAACACAAAAATGGTGTCAAAATAAAAGGCAATTCAAAATAATGAAAAATGGTTAATTAGACACGTGGTCTGCAATAATCAATAATCAAAATTGGGTCGGACATATGGCCCATGTGGCCCAGAGATTTTGCTAGTCTCAAAAGCAAAAATGATATCGAAAAGATATATACACACAATCCCACCGCACACAGTCCGAACATGTAAAAGCCAGGTATTCTAAGCAAGTTAAAATTAGTCTAAGCTAAAAATGGGGGAATAACTAAGTGGCCACTGTTGTAGTACCTGCACTCCTTGGAAGATTGTCCTATGCCCGTAATGGCTGCTGACCTGGTTGCACAAGTTGGCACTTTGCACTCTTGCCTGGCTCACCCCAAGAATCCTCGTTTGTGGTAGTAGGGTTTCCCAGGTTCCACTCCTTCACAGTCTCCAGCCGGCAGGACTCCTAAGTGAGTTACGTTTTGGGAGAGGGAGTGAGCCAGAGGTGCACGTGTTCACTGACCAGGGCGGTTAGTCGGTCACTGCGGCTTTTGAACGAATAGCCTGAGGTTAAAGTTGAGAGGGATCACCTCGCTTCACCTTTCCAGACAGGTGAGTTATCATGCGCAAGGTAACCCAGTTGAGGTGTCATATTGGGACTTTAGGACAGGGCAATATATTGTTGCAAGTAGTGCATAGGAGGCAGGATTTTGTACTAGATACTCTAGAGAAATCTTGCTGCTCTAAGGGAGTTTATATATACAATAATCCTACCTATTCTGGCTTGCTAAGAATTAATAGTTTAAATGATTAATTAGCAATGGTCTGGTGCGATGGGCATACATCTTAATATTAACAAACCTTAATTGGTATTGAGAAATAAAAGATGCATTAATTCAGCAGTATTGAAAATTATAAATAAATCAGTTTAGGAATTTAATCTTGAACTACGTAGTTTTAGGAAAGAACCAACATACGCCGGGATAACGCCTTTGCGCTGTGCGTATCTACGCTGTGATGTCACGAGCATTGCGTGCGCTTCTGTCAACAGATTTTAGTAGATTTAAAATAGTTCTCTCAATGTTTCGTTAAAGAAAACTTGATGTAATAGAGAGCGTTTAAGGGGTAGCTACAGTGTTATTAAGAGAGAGCCAAAAAGACAAATGAAAGAAGAAGAGTGAAGAAAAATTCTTCACACCCTGAGGATAAAAGGGAGAAAAAAGGGAGAGGGGTTAGTTCCGGCAAATGTGATTCAACTACTTGTAAGTATGAGCGAGAGAAACTTACTGCATTAATGAAGAGTGAAGTTGTTCTTCACATCAACGTCTGTTTAAAGTTAACAAAACGCTGTTAGCGTTAATGAAAATCAAGCAATGCTTCACGGAAACGTTAAGATAAGTAAATAATCAGTGTTAACTTTCAGCGTACGATGCAATGGTAATAAAACGATTAAAAATACTCAATTCTTCCCACCCTAGGGGTACGGATAGAGCAAACAAAACGTGAGCCAATGACAGTCGAGTTCAGCAACAAGTCCGGCCAATGACAAATTAAAAATTATGGGGGTGAATCCCAATCCAAGTCTGACACCCAATGTTTTACATAGAATGCTTCTACAAAGAAATTTACTGGCGTAATGAAAACTTTGTATTCGTCGCCTGACAAAAGGAGAAAAGTTAAAAGGTGAACAATTATTTGACACTAGTCTGAATGATAAATCGAGACGAACTAAGTCCATGGGGACATCGTATTTCTGACAGCAAAAGTCTTGGATGTCATTTTTAAGGGAAACGTTATAAAGGGGAACATTAAAAGTGAAATTTATATTCAGAATGAGCTGATGGATGTCAGGGGGATTGTAGTGACATGACGAATTGTAAAGGCAAAAATTAGATTTACACTTTGAAGTCAACGCATGGGATGGACTGAAAAAATGTCGCTGAATGTCTTGGCAATAATAATAAAGGTTTAAAGTTGCGCCATATATAATTGAGTGAAAATGATGAATGACGTTCATGGTACCGTTATCCTCAAGCAAGGTTAATTGTAAACAGGCTCTAAGCTCCGGTGCTAGGTCTACATGTGTGACCTTCGCTAAATCCGCCGTCAGTGCAAAAGGTCCCTTTCTGACTGCTAAAGTCTCAAGGTTGCAATCACGCGGGTCGTTCTGAGAGCGAGTTTCAAATCCTGACGTGGATATTTTAGCGTCAACATGTGTTGGAGCGGATGTTACGGGCTTAAGGACTGGACAGTCAGGCAACATGAGCACTGGTCCGTGGGATGGTACAGATTTAATGAATGAGTCTACCGGTACAGGCCTCTGCTGGCCTTCAAGCACACTGCAAGTATTTGCGCTGCCACTACGGGGGTCCATGATGAGACAATGAATGGTTTCTCTTCCGGGACGAACTGTCACCGGCGATAAAGACAAAGGGTGTTGAGGGTGATCAAATGCTGGTGGCTTAAGGTTTGGAGATGAGGACGGAGCACGTGGGACTGACACAAACTCACTAATCGTATGCCGTGTTGGCAACGTAGCATTGAAATGTGACGATTGGACAGGCTAGGGAGTTGATGCAAAATTAATTACATTGTGCTTGACTGCTGAGACGTTAGAAGTATCAAGTAGGGGAATATTAATAGCATTAACAAAGGGACGTGTCACTGAAGGTGTCGCCCTCGAAGAAGAACAAGATTGCTTAGGTTTAATTATTAGATTAGGATGAGCCATGAGGCTATTGAAAGCAACCTCACTTTTACGTGAGCAGGCAGCAAGCACGGGATAATTTAATTTGACAATGGGATGGTCATAATGACGTCTCCAAAAATTCTTGTAATTACCAAGTTCATCTCTTACTTTCCTAATTTCAGTTTTAAAATGACCCACGGCTTCAGGACCCATGTTGGGAAAATCTACTGGAGCGAGAGCATGAAGTGCTAGGTCTGCGTCCTCACAAACAAAGGTGAAGGTCAACTCCTGTTCCTTAAGCCTAGCGTTAATCTTCTCGGGGTTGAGCGTTTCCGCCATATGCGGTGGAGGGATGTTTCCGTTAAAGGCGAAGTCTGCCATCTTTGATAGACCACGTTTGATGAACGGATTCGTTAAAGCAAACAAAGGGTAACTGAATTTATCAAAGGAACGTTACAAAATGAAACTTTACAAAATTACTAGCATGATAATTGAATATTTAAATTTACTCATGATTGGGGAAAAAGGTAAATGGACAGAACAAATATGAATCATGAAATTACTTTAAAATTCAAAGTGACCGGGCCAAACAAAGCAGACGATGCTTGAAAGTAAAACATATGGGAAAGCACATGGGCTTATGAATGCTAAAATGTTAAAAGTTGAAATAACAGGTCGAGGCTGACACTGTTGTGACGATTTCACAATTGCGGCCGCACTGAGGCTGCCACGAATTTCAAAAAATAAATGGGTGCACGAGGCAACAACTTAATTATCAAAGTGCACTCTCGTAGAGGCTAAACAAAAATGAGATTTCCCTCACGTGGAGGTAAAACAAAAATATCCTCGCTAAAGGACAAAAATAAAAAATATCGTCGTAAAGGACAAAAAACAAAATTCTCCTCGCAAAAGGAAATTAAATGGAATTAACCACAGTAATTTACGTACGGTAGACAGGAATTACACACCCTTTAGTTTGGGTTATAAACAAAATCTCGGAACAAACACGTGGAATGAAACAGACTGGGTGAAATTAAAGTTTCTACGTTACTTGTAAGAAGACTTAAAATTGTGTTGCGCCAATTCGCTCTGCAGGACAAGGACATGTGCTAGGTATACAGGTAACGTTAGTTAGAAAAGTTAAGGTTAGTTAGGGAAGGTAAACGACATAAAGGAGGTAGACCAAGGTACAAAATGTTACAAATTATTTGCTTAATTAGCAAAATTAGTTGGCAGAACGGGTACACCGGTGCTCTAGTTGAGCAGTAAACACGGGCGTCTGAACAACAAAAACCTTAGTTCAAGTAGCTTAGAACTTTCTAGTTTTAAGGGGAACCCGCCACAACACGTGGGTGAACGGATTCGAGACAAAGCGAAGTTCCTACGACAAATTCTAGTCTTTCTGTAGAGAATATTCAAGCAACAAATTAATCTGGCTACGTAGTTCTTTCCTTAAACATGTGGTCGATACAAAAAGAGCATAATGATTACAAATTTCTCTTCCAAATTAAAGTGTGGGCTGGTGTGTGTGGGTAAATAATATAGCAAGTTACTATATGCTCAATCAAGCTGATTAATTACGTTAATGCTTCACAAGTCAAAGGTAGAAGATCCGGTTCGAAGGACTACTTGTGTGGAGAATTTTTAATTTAATTGTTTGATTGGGAACTTAGTCTGGGAAAGTCTCCCTACAGCAGTTACACAAAGATCAACAGGGGAGGATAATGAGCACTTACTCTCAGGGCACAAATGCTCTGCTAATAGCTTTACTGCCACAGTTTACTACCCGTCACTCTTAAATACAAAAGGGGGAAATTTTACTGTCCAGAGGCCGGAAAACTCCACACGTGAAAATAAAAGTAATTTATGGCCAACTTTAGCTTTGACAGGTCTATAGTCATCTCACGCTTAGGCTCTGTTCCGACTCTGTCCCAGTGAACCCATCAAGATGCTGGACAGGTATCTTATGTTAATGTAATTAGAGACAAAAACAAAACTGGGAGCAGTGATGTAAAGTAAAGTTTAAAGTTTAAAGATATGGATCTTTACCTTCGAAGCAGATATATTAATACAAAGTTCTTCGCTGAAACCACTTATAGACTTACTTAGGCTTACTCCTTTCAAATATCGGGTAGTCTGTCCCGTGATCAAATATTCATAATTTACACATTGAAATAAATGAGGGAGCAAAAATACGAAGGAGGTTTAATTAACCTAATATTGATTTATTTCACAAATTTACATTAAAATAAAATGGACATCTTAACAAACACAAAAAATGGTGTCAAAATATAAGGCAATTCAAAATAATGAAAAATGGTTGATTAGACACGTGGTCTGCAATAATTAATAATCAAAATTGGGTTGGACACATGGCCCATGTGACCCAGAGACTGTGCTAGTCTCAAAAGCAAAAATGATATCGAAAAAATATATACACACAATACCACCGCACACAGTCCATTTGTTGCTTGAATGTTCTCTACAGAAAGACTAGAATTTGTCGTAGGAACTTCGCTTTGTCTCGAATCCGTTCACCCACGTGTTGTGGCGGATTCCACTTATAGCCAGAAAGTTCTAAGCTTCTTGAACTAAGGTTTTTGTTGTTCAGATGCCCGTGTTTACTGCTCAGCTACACCACCGGTGTACTCGTTCTGTCAACTAATTTTGCTAATTTAGTATCGAATTTGTGACATTTTTTACCTTGGTCTACCTTCCTTTGTGTCGTTTACCTTCCTTAACTAACCTTAACTTTTCTAACTAACGTTTCCCGTATATCTAGCACGTGTCGTTGTCCTGCAGAGCGAATTGGCGCAACATAATTTTAAGTCTTCTTACAAGTAACGTAGAAACTTATTTTCACCAAGTCCGTTTCATTCAACGTGTTTGATCCGAGATGGCGGATCTTGTTCACAACCCAAACTAAGGGTGCGTAATTCTTGTCTACCGTACATGTAGTACCTTTTAATTTTCTTTAGCGAGGAGAATTTTGTTTTCGTCCTTTACGAGGATATTTTGTATTTTGTCCTTTAGCGAGGATATTTTGTTTTACCTCCACTTGAGGGAAACTTCCTTTTTGTTTAGCCTCTACGTGAGTGCACTTTGATAATTAAGTCGTTGCCTCATGTGCCTATCTATAATTTGAACAGTTCAGTGATCGCCTCAGTGCGCCCGTAATTGTGAAATCGTCTCAACGACAGTGTCAGCCTCGACCTGTTATTTTAACTTTTAATTTACTTTTTGAATTTATAAGCTCATGTGCTTTCTCACATGTTTTAATTCAAGGTAATTTAAATCAGTCAGTTATCTCCACTTACGTATATCACTCATTTTAGTAAAGTTTTTGTCACGTGACTGGGGGATCATCTGCTTTGTTGGGCCCGGTCAGTTTGAATTTTAAAGTAATTTTATGATTTACATTTGTTTTTGTCCATTAACCATTTTCCCTCATCATGAGTAATTATGAATTTTAATTTATCACACTTTCAAATTTGTAAAGTTTCATTTTCACGTTCTTTTGAAATTCAGTTACCCTTTGTTTGCTTTAACGAATCCATACATCCAACGTGGTCATTCCAAGATGGCGGACTTCACCCGTAGCGTAAACATCCCTCCAACGCCTAAGGCGGAAACGCTCAGCCCAGAGGAGATTAACGCTAGGCTTAAGGAACAGGAGTTGACATTCACCTTTGTTTGTGAGGACGCAGACCTAGCACTTCATGCTCTTGCTTCTGTAGATTTTCCCAAGATGGGTCCTGAAGCTGTAGCTCATTTTAAAACTAAAATTGGTAACGTAAGAGATGAACTTTGTAATTCCAAGAATTTTTGGAGACGTCATTATGACCATCCTATTGTCAAATTAAATTATCCCGTGGTTGCTGCAGCACAAGTAAAATTGAAATTGCTTTTAATAGCCTAATGGCTCATCCCAATTTAGTAATTAAAGCCACCAATCTTGTTCTTCTTCGAGTGCAACACCTTCAGTGACACGTCCCCTAATTGTAACTTCTAACGTCTCGGCAGTCAAGCACAATGTAATTAATTTTGCATCAACTCCCCAACCTGTTCAATCGTCACATTTCAATACTATGTTGCCAACATGGCATATGATTAGTGAGTTTGTATCAGTCTCACGTGCTCCGTCCTCATCTCCAAACCTTAAGCCACCAGCGTTTGATCGCCCTCAACACCCTTTGTCTTTATCGCCGGTGACAGTGTGTCCCGGAGGAGATACCATTCACAGTCTTAACATGGACCCACCTAATGGCAACGCAAATACCACCCAACCTAACCGTGTGCGTGAAGACCAGCAGAGGCCTGTACCGGTAGACTCATTCATTAAATCTGTACCATCCCACGGACCAGTGCTCATGTTGCCTGACTGTCCAGTTCTTAAGCCTGTAACTTCCGCTCCAACCCGTGTTGACGCTAAAATATCCATGTCAGGATTTGAAACTTGCTCTCAGAATGAGCCGCGTGATCGCAAGGTTAAGACTTCAGCAATCAGAAAGGAACCTTTTGCACTGACGGCGGATTTAGCGAAGGTCAAGCACGTAGACCTAGCACTGAAGCTAAGGGCCTGTTTACAATTCACCTTGCTTGAGGATAATGGTACATTAAACATCATTCATTATTTTCATTCAGTTTTATATGGCACAACTGTAAGCCTTTATTATTATTGCCGAGTCATTCAGCGACATTTTTTCAGGTCAATTCCATCCTTTAACCTCCAAGCATAGATTTAATTTTTGCCTTGACGATTTGCCACGTTGTTACTATAATCCCTCTGACTTCCTTCAGCTCATTCTGAATATAAATTTCACTTTTAATGTTCCCCTTTTCAACGTTTCCTTTAAAACCGACATCCAAGACTCTCACTGTCAGAAATACGATGTCCTTATGGACCTAGTTCGTCTCGATTTATCTTTCAAGCTATTGTCAAATAACTTTTCACCTTTTAACGCCGAGAAGGAAGTAACTTTTCTCCTTTTGTCAGGCGACGAATACAAAGTTTTCATTGCACCATTCATTTTCTTTGTAAAAACATTTTATGTAAAACGTTGGGTGTCAGACTTGGATTGGGATTCACCCCCATAATTTTTAATTTGTCATTGGCTGGACTTGGTGCTGATTTCGACCGTTATTCGCCCACGTTTTGTTTGCTCTTTCCGTACCCCTAGGGTGGGAAGAATTGAGTACTTTTAATCATTTTATTACCGTTGCATCGTGCGTTTAAAGCTAACACTGATCATGTGCTTATCCTAACGCTTCCATGAAGCATTGCCTGGGGGATTAGTTTTCCCCACATTCACGTTCAAGCCTAACTTCAACTCGATTGGTTTTAATTAACGCTAACAGCGTTTTGTTAACTTTAAACGGACGTTGATGTGAAGAACGACTTCACTCTTCATTAATCCAGTAAGTTTATCTCGCTCATACTAACAAGTATTTGAATCACATTTGCCGGAACTAACCCCTCTCCCCTTTTTCTCCCTTTTATCCCCAGGGTGTGAAAAATTTTCTTCACTCTTCTTCTTTCAATGGTATTTTTATCTCTCTCATACTAATACAGTAGCTACCCCTTAAACGTTCTCTCCTACCTCGTTTTCTTTGTTAAAACATTGGGGGGACTAATCTAAACTAAATAAACTTGTTGAGAGTAGCGTACGCAATGCTCGTGACGTCACAGCATAGATGCGCACAGCGCGGAGGCGTTTTCCCAGCATACGTTGGTTCTTTCCTCAAACTACGTGTGTCGAGATTAAACAATAAACTGATCTAAATATAATTTTTAATACTGCTGAATTAATGTATCTTTTATTTCTCAATACCAATTAAGGTTTGTTAATTTTAAGATGTATGCCCATCGCACCAGCCCATTGCTAATTAATCATTTAAACTATTAATTTTCAGCAAGCCAGAATAGGTAGGATTATTGTAAGTATAAACTCCCTTAGAGCAGCAAGATTTTCTAAAGTATTTATTACAAAATCCTGTTTCCTATACACTCCTTGCAACAATATGTTGTCCTGTCCTAAAGTCCCGATATGGCACCCTCAATGGATTACCGTGCGCATCATGGCCATCACCTGTCTGGAAAGGTGAAGCTAGGTGATCCCTCCCAACTTTAACCTCAGGCTATTCATTCAGAAGCCGCCGTGACCGACTGACCGCCCTGGTCAGCGAGCCCGTGCACCTCTGGCTCACCCCGACCCCCTCTTCCCAAAACTCGACTCACAGAGGAGTCCTGCCGGTCGGAGAGATAGAGAAAAAGAAGAGCCTGGTAAACCTTAGTTACCACAAACGAGGATTCTTGGGGTGAGCCAGTCAAGAGTGCAAAGTGCCAACTTGTGCAACCAGGTCAACAGTCACCAAAGGGCAAAGGACAATCTTCAAAGGAGTGCAGGTACTACAACAGGGGCCACTTAGTTATTCCCCCATTCTTAGTTTAGACCAATTTTAACTTGAGTAGGGAACCTGACATTTACATAATTCGGACTGTATGCAGTGGGATTGTGTGTATATATTTTTCTTGGATATCATTTTTTGTTTTTGCGACTAGCACAGTCTCTGGGTCACATGGGCCACGTGTCTGACCTAAGTTCTGATTATTGATTATTGCAGATCACGTGTCTAAACAACCCTTTTTATTATTTTGAATTGCTTTTCATTGCATTCCTTTCTTTGATAACATTTTGTGCTGTTAAGATGTCCGTTTCTGTTAATGTAAATTTGTGAAATAAATTAATATTAGGTAATTAAACCTCATTGGTATTTTTGCTCCCTCTTTTATTTCAATGTGCAAATTATGAATATTTGATCATGGGACAGAGTACCCAATATTTGAAAGGAGTAAGCCTAAGTAAGTATATAAGTGGTTTCAGCGAGGAAATGTGTATTAATATATCTGCATCGTAGGTAAAGATCCTTATCTTTAACTTTTCAACTTTACATCACTGCTCCTATTCTTATTTTTGTCTCTAATTACATTAACGTAAGATACCTGTCCAGCATCTCACTGGGGTCACTGGGACGGAGTCGGAACAAAGCCTAAGAGTGAGATGACTATAGACCTGACAAAGATAGAGTAGGCCATAAATTACTTTTATTTTCACGGGTGGAAGTCTCCAGCCTTTGGATAGTAAAATTTCCCCCTTTTGTATTTAAGAGTGACGGTTAGTAAACTGTGGCAGTAAAGTTTTAGCAGGGTGTTTGTGCCCCGAGTGTAAGTGCTTATTGTCCTCCCCTGTTGTTCTTTGTGTAACTGCCGTAGGGAGACTTTCCTGGACTAAGTTCCCACTCAAACAATTAAATAAAAAAATTCTCCACAACAGTATTAGGAGAGCGCCTGAAATACGAAAGATAGAAGTGAAAAAAATTCTTCATTACATATATATATATTTTTGGGCTCAAGCCATGGCGTTCTGATGGAAGGTTCCTTTTTGGTAGCTTCCTTGGGTAAATAACTACTAGATATTCCCAGAGAATTTAACCAAAGGTTATCACAGAATTCTAACTTCTGGAGCAAGTATCCTAAAGGTTTCCCTTTAAGACATCGTATATCAACAGGGGACGCATGTATTAACGCGCCACATAGCTATCTGCACCCCACATAGAGTTAACACTTCGATGTGTAGGGGCGGAGAATAGCTGGGGAGCCGTTCCACAGCTAATCTCGTCCGTGGCTACTTTTGGTACTCGAAACGTAAACAAACGGGCGCCATTGCTAAATGACGTCACGTCCGTCCTCATCCTTCGCATAGTAGCTTGCCTTACTAAGACGGATTTTCCCTGTGCTTACTTTATCGACTTGCATCTTAGCCATGTCTCTACCCTCGGCCTCGCCTTCTTCTGGAAAGTTGAGTACAAGGTTCCAGTATTGTTTCAATAAGCTCTGACCGTAAAGTAACTTTTACTTTTCGAGATATTTTATGTTTTTTGGCAGAGCTGTGCTGCTACCGGACCCGCCATTTTATGGCGTCGCTGTTGTCTTGCATGCCTTATTTAGCTAGCCTCAACAGCTTCTCCGGCCTTATTAACTAATCGATACTATTAGTTATTTAGTCTTCATAGCTAGGAACTTTATATATCGTGTTTTGACGCTCTTTTATCGGTCATCGCTTGACCCCATACTAGATCGCTAGCCTAGCCCCTAGGCCAGAGTGCCTATCATCAGTGTTCATGCATGATATATTACAGTGATCCTAGGTTTAGTTATGAAGATAGTGGCATTATTTTATGATACTGTTTACTGTGATGCAAGTGTTTTCACCTTCAGGGACCATATAGGGGATAGGTTTGATAGTGTGCCTTTCTAACCTAACCTAAATGTAGGACCCCTATATGCTCCCTTCCCCCTTGCCTTAGGGCATTCCCTCTGTGTAGCCTTGCTCCCCCTACCACGTAAGGGGATCAAGCTCATATCAGAGTACCTATCGCTTCTCTGTTCTCCCTAAGGGAATGATCCCCCCTTAGGGTTGCGTCCGAGAATGAGGAACGGCCTTCCCTTCCTCTATTGCTGAGGCTAGGTTCCTGACCTTCCCTGCAATAGCGATACGTCTTCCAACCTTCCTGGTTCAGGGCGTAATATCCCTGCTCTAGGTTAGGCTTGGGGGGAGATAGTTCTGTGCCTTGCTTGAAACGGTACCCATGCACCGTTCTCAGCCAGGCTGCCTACCTTAGGCTAGGGAGCGTCCTCCCTTCCTTGGTGGCCGTTTTGGTACAGAACCTCCCCTATGGAAGACCCTTCTTCTTCTCCCCTCCCCACCTATCTCTTGTATGGCCTAACCTATACTTAGGTTAGCCTATACCCATCTGTCCCCTGTCCTACAACTCCTCATTAGGGTGGAGTGATAGGGCTACCTTGAGTCCCTGTGTGCAGGCCGCTCTGGTACATATACCCTTCATAGTGTCCTATGGGGTTAGCCACTGGATGCGTTTTGTCCGCAGAGGTTCTCCCCCTCTTGGGTGTTCCCTAGCCCTCCCTTGGGCTACACTGGCTCCCGGCCGTCTGCGGCTCCCTGCCACTGGGTGATAGGGCTAGCCCCTATCATGGGTACACCCATTTAGGTGGGATGCCTTGGGGTTCGTGTCTGTACTCTTACATCCCTCCTTCTGTCTCTTTCACTGTCCTGGTGCCGGTCCCTTGCCGCCTCTACTGTCGGCGATACCGACCTCCCCCCTTGGTGACTCCTTCCTTGCCCCCGTGGCCGACAGCCCTCCGTGTGCCGGAGGGCTGCCGCCTCCCGTCGGCGTGCAGCCGATGGCCTACCCTTATACCTCCTTCCTTCGGTCGTCCGTCCATCGGACCGACCTCCGGCGTGCCCCCATCCATTGCTGGCAGTCCGGTTCTGCTGTAGCTCACCCTTGTCCCTGTCACCAAGCCGGCAATCTTCGGCTGCCGGAGCTGCCGCCTCCCGCCGGCGTGCCGCTGTTGTACCGGCGGCCGCCATCCTGGCATTACTCTTGATTTCTCTGTTTGTCTTCCCTAATGCCAGAAACTCTGCTGGAGCGGCCTCCGGCTTGCCCCCGGTCTGCCGGCGCATTCCGGAGGCGCCAAGAGACCTGCACCCCTTCTCCTAGCTATCAACACAATGCTGATAGCTCTACCTTGCAACCAGATGGTTTGACTACATAAATAGATAGGTATTGTCTTACCGTTCTATTAGTAGCCGTGCTGTCTTCTTGCATATCACAATTTTCCAGCATGCTGTGTGTATCTTAGCACGGCTGGTTGCCGGAAACCGTTACCCTATGGGGCTTTCTCCATCCCCAATTCAATGGTCTGAGTGGTCTCAGTCCCAGTTTTATATCCTTGGCAAATCCTTCTAGAATTCCTTTGCCTCCCTGGCAATCTATGGAGAATTCTACCCTGTGTCCTCGGTCACAAACAAATTGCCTATGGATAAGGTTACGGTAACCAGCCGGGCGGGTTACACGGAGTATGTGTCTATCTACTTCATTTCCCGCTCCACTCTCAAACATCACAATGTTTATATCACTTAAGATTAAGTTAAAAATTAACCTTTTAATATTTAACTTTAGAATATAGGTCATTAATATGACTTCCCCATACTCATGTTCTCTTTCTCTTACAGGAGGAGTACGTGAAATGCGACCACGGCTTCTGTGGAGTGAAGCGCCCGCACTTCTACGGACACACGGCGTGTAGGACCCACGCCCCTTGCGCCAACAAGAAAGGCGATCTGAAGTTTTGGGACCCGCAGAACTGTACAGTCTGCAAGGACCGCCTGGTCGAGGCGTTCAATAATCCTCCCTCAGCGGAAGTTAGGGACGCTTCTCGAGAGAAGCTACGCAAGTGGGTGTGTGGCTTCCAAAAGAACGCCACCGGACCATACCTTGCCACCGAAGACTTGAGGGCCCTTTCTTTTCCCGAAGGCATCCCCAGACTCTGTGGTCCCCAAGGATCAGATCCCCACCGTCCAGATAACGGTGGAACCTGATGTAGTCATGGCCCAGTCCATGCACGAGTGCCGTCTGGATACCGACAACGCGGAACGTATGTTGGAAGTGTCGGAGAACACGGAGAGGAACCTCATGGCCGAAGAATTGGACTATGTGGAAGACCAGGTGGAATACACTGAGTCGGAGCAGGAGGTCGCTCCACCTTCCACCCCCCCACCGACTCCTACACTGACGGACGTATCACTCCCGTCTACCTCCGCTACCCCGGACCCCATCCCATCCAGCGCCCAGGAGATGTTCCGAATGCTCGAAGCTCTCATGGACAAGAAACTCCGTGAGACACACGAATACATCAGGACCATGGGAAGTTCAAAGCAGCCGAAAAGGATTTCGGTTAAGGACCTCCCGGCATGCTTGGACGCCAACCCTTGGAGGTATGCCGAGCACATGCCAATTACAACAGGCAGGATCTTCATCAGTGAGAAGATGGGCTCGATTGTCCTGGAAGAAGTGGAATTCATCCCGAATTTTGAGGCTTATCCGGACTGTTACGTCCGACTTCGATCCGAACCTGCCTCTAAAGAAGAGACCGAACCGAAGGAGGTGATTGCGTTCGATCTCCCGAAGGCCCAGGCTATGCTGGCCAATACAGTCAAAAGTAGGGTTTTACCTGCTCAAAACTTCCGGCGCTTAGCAAGAAGCACCCTACCTACGTCGCACCAGACGATGCGACCCTCCCCTTCTTGGAAAAGGCCTTCGCTGCGGTACATAAGGCAGTGGAAGAAGGAAAACCTTGCTCTGCACTGGAGGAGTGCAGACCCTTCTCCCTGATTACTCCCCCCGATGTTCGACACTGGAAAGATGTCCAGCATACATTCGTGGTAGGGAAACTAGAACCTGACGTAGCTGGCCGTCAGTTTAACGAAGACCTCCCGAAACTTAATGACCATCTCCTTCGTCGGGAACATGACACGAAGGAAAGGCTCGCCGCATCCATGTCCCTCCAGGTACAGCTCGACGTCATGGCCGGTGACACTAGAGTCCCTGACTACTACATGGTGCTCGCCAAAACACATTTGGCGACCGTAGTAAAAGACCTGTACAGCTTCACGAAGGCTCGTAGAGCCTGTCGTGAATTCGTGTTCTCCAGTGCCACAGTGAGACACGAACCCCGGAGGCTGATTTCCTCCAACATCTGGGGTAAGCACCTCTTTCCCTCCTCCCTTGTGAAAGAGATCACCGACAAGGCCGCCACGGAGAACAGGAACCTTCTCCACAAGTGGGGCATGTCGAAGAAAAGGAAATCCTCTCAGGACGACGGCCCTCAGCCTAAGAGGAAATCCTCCAAGCCGAAACCACAGCAACGTCAACAGAGACGGCAGTTTCCGGGATCCGCTACTCCCCAAGTGGCAGCTTAGCCACAGCAGACCTTTCAGCTGGTCACCCAACCGGTCTTGTCACAGTCGCCGGTTTTCACCCCTGCTTTCGAGCAACAGTCAACTACCTTTCGTCCCAAAGGTAGAGGCTCAAACAGAGGTGCAGGCAGAGACGCATCTCGCCGTCCCTCCAGAGGCAGAGGAGGAAGGGGAGCTAGCGGCCGAGGCAGTAAACCCTCGGGACACCAGAAGCAATGAAGTGCTTCCGGTGGGAGGAAGACTCCGCCAATTCCAGGATCGTTGGACCTTCGATCCCTGGGCACACAGCATCGTCAAGAAGGGTCTAGGCTGGAGTTGGACTCAACCACCCCCAACCTTCCAGCAATTCTTCCAACAATCAACCCCCTTTCTGGAAGAATATGTCCTAGATCTCTTGAACAAGAAGGTGATAAGGAGGGTAAAGTCAACCAGGTTCCAAGGGAGACTGTTTTGCGTCCCCAAGAAGGACTCCGACAAACTCAGAGTCATTCTAGACTTATCCCCCCTCAACAAGTTCATAGCGAACAACAAGTTCAAGATGCTGACACTTCAACAGATAAGGACCCTTCTGCCTCAAGGTTCCTACACGGTCTCAATAGACCTGGCGGATGCCTACTGGCACATCCCAATGAACCACCACGCTTCCTCCTACCTAGGATTTCGACTCCAAAGGAAAAGCTACGCCTTCAAGGGCCATGCCCTTCGGCCTCAACGTGGCCCCTCGGATCTTCACAAAGCTGGCAGACGCCATCGTTCAACAGCTTCGCCTCCGAGGCGTCCAGGTGATGGCCTACCTCGACGACTGGCTGGTCTGGGCTCCATCGCCCGAGGATTGTTTAAGATCCTGCAACAAAGTTACCCAGTTCCTAGAACACCTGGGATTCAAGATAAACGCGAAGAAATCTCGCCTCTCTCCAGCTCAGAAGTTCCAATGGTTAGGAATCCAGTGGAACCTTCAGTCACACCGCCTTTCCATCCCCCAGAAGAAAAGGAAGGAAATAGCAGGGTCTGTCAAGCGACTGCTGAAATCCAAACGGATCTCAAGACGTCAGCAGGAACGAGTTCTAGGCTCTCTACAGTTCGCCTCAGTGACAAACCCAGTGCTACGTGCACAGCTAAAGGATGCCGCGGGAGTCCGGAGACGTTCCGCATCCATCGCTCGAAGAGACCTCAAGAGACGGCTCCCAAACAGACTTCGGCTGCTCCTAAAGCCGTGGTCGGAAGCAAAGGCCCTGAAAAGGTCCATCCTTCTTCAACACCCACCTCCATCACTCAACATCCACACGGACGCTACGCTGGAGGGTTGGGGAGGTCACTCCCACCAAAAACAGGCTCAAGGAACATGGTCTCCCCTATTCAAGACGTTTCACATCAACATTCGTCTGACCCTGGACAACTCGGTGGTAGTTCGATGTCTCAATCGCCAAGGCTCAAGATCGCCCCAGATAAATCAGGTGCTTCTAACAATCTTCCGTCTGGCAGAGAAGAAGAAATGGCACCTGTCTGCAGTTTATCTACAAGGATTCCGCAACGTGACGGCGGACGCTCTATCTCGAACAAGCCCGATAGAGTCTGAATGGTCTCTAGACGCAAGATCCTTCTCCTTCATCTCTCACCAAGTCCTAGAACTCCAGATCGATCTCTTCGCAACGAGCGACAACAATCAACTTCCTCGATATGTGGCCCCGTACGAGGACCCCAAGGCAGAGGCAGTGGACGCCATGTCCCTGGATTGGAACAGATGGTCCAGGATCTACCTGTTCCCTCCCACCAACCTTCTGCTAAAAGTCCTCTCCAAACTGAGAACCTTCAAAGGAACAGCGGCCCTAGTGGCTCCCAAGTGGCCCCGGAGCAACTGGTACCCCCTAGTCCTGGAGCTACAACCCACGCTGATCCCTCTCCCGGTCCCAGTTCTCTCCCAGCAAGTATAGAAGTCGACTGTCTTCGCTTCATCATCGAAAGTCAGGGACCTTCATCTCATGATTTTCTCTCCCTAGCCGTGAAGAAAAGGTTTGGGATCTCGAAGAAAAGTCGAGACTTCCTCGAGGAATAGAAGACCGAATCCACACGACGGCAATACGAATCATTCTGGAGATAATGGGTCTCATTCGTCAAGGCAAAAAATCCTACGGAAATCACCATCGATTTTTGCATGTCCTTCTTCATTCACCTTCATGGACAGGGCTTACCAGTCAACACGATTTCTACTTGCAAATCGGCCTTGACTAGACCACTAATGTACGCCTTCCAGATTGATCTGTCCAGCGACAGCTTCAATAAACTGCCGAAGGCATGCGCTCGTCTACGCCCAGCACCCGCACCAAAACCTATCTCCTGGTCCCTGGACAAGGTGCTCCATTTTGCCTCCAGTTTGGACAACGATTCGTGCCCTCTCAAGGATCTGACTCAAAAGGTTATATTTCTTTTTGCTCTTGCTTCAGGAGCCCGAGTCAGCGAAATAGTGGCATTATCAAGGGACGAGGGTCACATTCTGTTTACAGACTCAGGAGACCTTACCCTCTTCCCGGATCCGACGTTTCTCACTAAAAACGAACTACCCACCAAAAGATGGGGCCCTTGGAGAATCTGCCCCCTGAAAGAAGATGCCTCTCTATGTCCAGTAGAGAGCCTCAAGGTCTATCTTCGTAGAACTTCTGACTTTGGTGGAGGCCAACTCTTCAAAGGAGAAACATCGGGCAGCGACCTGTCACTGAAACAACGAAGAGCGAAGATCACCTACTTCATTCGCAGAGCGGATCCTGACAGTACACCCGCAGGTCATGATCCTAGAAAAGTCGCATCGTCTCTGAATTTCTTTCAGAGTATGGATTTCGAAAGCCTCAAGAGTTTCACAGGCTGGAAATCCTCGCGTGTTTTCTTCAAGCATTACGCGAAACAAGTGCATGAAGTCAAACATTTCGTGGTAGCCGCAGGTAGTGTTATGAAACCTGCACCTAACTCTGCATAGAACAGTGAGTTACTTGGGACTCTAACTCCTCGGGTGCCTATGTTGACCCTCGCGTGATACGTAGTGAATTCAAAGACACTTAGTGTTTTTCATAGACTGTTCTTCTCTCAGGTGAAATGTCATAGTCGTCACATGAGTGCCGTATGCCTAGTGCATGATGTGTTTTTTCTTTTAAAAGACTAATGTTCCTCTGGAACCCGTGCTTTCTAATAATTTGAAATTTTCTTTCAGATTCAAGAGCAAAGTCTTTCATTACTATGTACATTATAATTTATTGTAAATACCTTTACATCCTTTATTGCATTTATTACCATATTCTGCAATTGTGAAGTAAAATTTCTATTTTATTTACTTGTGCGTCTCAATCCGCTCCTACTTATACTATGAAATACATGGTTGTCATAGTTTCATTATCCTTCCCCTTTTTCCTCTATAAAAAAGATGAAGATAATTGGTTCAATCCATATTATATACTCACCCATGCTATGTAATATTCCTAACTGAATACTTACTTGCGCTATACCTTCGAGACCAGACTGTTCTACTTTACAATATACAGTGCCTAACCACCACTTGTCTGTTTTTTGAGAATGTTCCTATACGAATAGCAACCATTCTGTCTTGTCTCCGAGTTTTTCACGTTCTCCCCGCAAGGTGGGTAGCCCTTCAAGAACCACTTTGATCCTCAGCATGGTCCGTTGGGACTTCTCTGCCAGGGGGGGCAGGAAGTTTCAGCCCCACGGAACCTCTATCTAGATTACCATGCTTACTCTATTCAAAGCCCTCGGCACTTACACTAAAAGGGGAAAATCTACCACGATACATTGATTCTCTGGTATTCTTCCATCAGGACGCCATGGCTTGAGCCCAAAAAACGGATTTTGAGCGAAGCGAAAAATCTATTTTTGGGTTAAATAGCCATGGCGTCCTGATGGACCCTCCCTGCTACTTCGTCCAGCCTTTCAGGTCCTACCCTGTCCTGCTGTATCATGGTGATCGGCAAGCAACTGGCTTCAGGATGAGGACGGACGTGACGTCATTTAGCAATGGCGCCTGTTTGTTTACGTCTCGAGTACCAAAAGTAGCCATGGACGAGATTAGCTGTGGAACGGCTCCCCAGCTATTCTCCGCCCCTACACATCGAGGTGTTAACTTTATGTGGGGTGCAGATAGCTATGTGGCGCGTTAATACATGCGTCCCCTGTTGATATACGATGTCTTAAAGGGAAACCTTTAGGATACTCGCTCCAGAAGTTAGAATTCTGTGATAACCTGTGGTTAAATTCTCTGGGAATATCTAGTAGTTATTTACCCAAGGAAGCTACCAAAAAGGAACCTTCCATCAGGCTATCTCACCCAAAAATAGATTTTTCGCTTCGCTCAAAATCCGTTATATATATATATATATATATATATATATATATATATATATATATATATGTATATATATATATATATATATATATATATATATATATATATATATATATATATATATATATATATATATATATATATACAGTATATATATAGAAAGTGAGAGAGAGAGAGGGAGAAAGAGAATGGTTCCTAGCTTGTGTTTACGAAAGATTTTTCAGTATGGGCAAAACACATTGCCAAACTAATTCTAAAACCGAAAATTTATGTCAAAAAGCTGTTCGCAAGAATAGTATAGCATATAACACAAGTGATTATAGATTATAATCATCATAATGATAGAATTACGGGTAAAGTTTTACTATATTACAGATTCTGTTTCCGAACAGAAAATATATGTTTTCCAGTAGTAAATAACGTGATTTGACCAAATTTGACCTTCATTTCAACCATAAACCAACAGAACAACTAATTCGACTAACTTCAAGTAGCCGAACTGGTTGCTGTTATTACGGATAAAATGAAGGTGAAAACCGGTGAAATCACGTTATTTTCTACAAGAAAACATATATTTTCTATTAAAATGTTTAAATATAATGTCTTTTATTATATATATTTTGTTAAAATGTTTAATTATAATAACTTTTTCAAATTCCATGTCACTTCACTCACGTATGTACTGAGAACGGTAACATTAGCAACGTTACCAATGATACACAGCGTTACCAACGTTACGGTGGCATTGCTAACGTTAGCAATGCTATGGTAATATTATCATGTGTATTTTAAAGAATTTTTCCATATAAACTTTACACAATATATAAAAAAGTACAAAAAGGGTACAGAACCTGACAAACCCCCCTAACCTAACCTAGGGGTTCCCAGGTCACAAACCCAATATAATGACCTTTGTTATATATATCATAATAATCCGTATTATTTCACTCATTTTACGATAACGTTAGCACTGTTATGATAACATTATATATAATGGTTCTTGTTCCGCCATTAGCTTGCTTCGCGCGCATGAAAATAAAACATCAAGTTCGTATGTACTGGCAAGCGGTAATATTGAGCTGCGCACACTAACATTAGTAATGTTACGATAACATTAGCAACGTTAAATATAATGGTTCTTGTTCCTCGCTTACGATCACAGGAAAATAAAACATCAACCTCGTATGCACTGTCAAGCGGTAATGTTGAGCTTCGCACTCTAACAAAATATGATAAAACTAACACATTAAAGTTAAAGAAATTAATGACTTACTTTTATGACCGTGATGACGTAACTTGTGGGTCACGGGGGTGAACTTGTGACTGTGAGTGTGTCGTCTCAACTGCTTTGCCTTATTTTAGCACTACACTTGGAACACTGTGAAAGTTAGTATATTACATTACGAGATTTAAGAAAATTATCAACATTGGAATTCACCAAAATACTTTCAAGTATGGATTACTGAAGTTGTTATAATTTTCTAAAACTTCGATCGTGAAATACGCAAAAAGACGTCACTTGAACTAACAAAGACCTGACTTGGGCAAAGGTATCCACGGAAAAGGGTTTGTTTGAAGGTGGGGGTAGGGAAATATTAACCCCCCTGTGCAAACTTTAGATAAGTATGGGTTCGTGATTGGTTAACGGAAAAGCAACGGAGTCTAGAGAGTATACATGAATGAACGATAGTGGGAAACTTGTCCAGAATAAGTATTTATGTGAAATCTGGGAGTGACATGGTAATAACAAAATGTTGTGGAGAATTTTCAATTTAATTGTTTGAGTGAGAACTTAGTCCGGGAAAGTCTCCCTACAGCAGTTACACAAAGATCAACAGGGGAGGATAATGAGCACTTATTCTTGGGGCACAAACGCCCTGCTAATAACTTTACTGCCACAGTTTACTAACCGTCACTCTTATATACAAAAGGAGGAAATTTTACTGTCCAGAGGCCGGAGAACTCCACACGTGAAAATAAAAGTAATTTATGGTCTACTCTAGCATTGTCAGGTCTATAGTCATCTCACTCTTAGGCTCTGTTCCGACTCCGTCCCAGTGACCCCAGTGAGATGCTGGACAGGTATCTTACGTTAATGTAATTAGAGACAAAAATAAGAATAGGAGCAGTGATGTAAAGTAAAGTTCAAAACTTTAAAGATATGGATCTTTACCTTCGAAGCAGATATATTAATACAAATTTCTTCGCTTACTCCTTTCAAATATCGGGTAGTCTGTCCCGTGATCAAATATTCATAATTTACATATTGAAATAAATGAGGGAGCAAAAATACGAAGGAGGTTTAATTAACCTAATATTGATTTATTTCACAAATTTACATTAAAATAAAATGGACATCTTAATTAACAAACACAAAAATGGTGTCAAAATAAAAGGCAATTCAAAATAATGAAAAATGGTTAATTAGACACGTGGTCTGCAATAATCAATAATCAAAATTGGGTCAGACATATGGCCCATATGGCCCAGAGATTGTGCTAGTCTCAAAAGCAAAAATGATATCGAAATGATATATACACACAATCCCACCGCACACAGTCCGAACATGTAAAAGCCAGGTATTCTAAGCAAGTTAAAATTAGTCTAAGCTAAAAATGGGGGAATAACTAAGTGGCCACTGTTGTAGTATCTGCACTCCTATGCCCGTAATGGCTGCTGACCTGGTTGCACAAGTTGGCAGTTTGCACTCTTGCCTGGCTCACCCCAAGAATCCTCGTTTGTGGTAGTAGTGTTTCCCAGGTTCCACTCCTTCACAGTCTCCAGCCGGCAGGACTCCTAAGTGAGTTACGTTTTGGGAGAGGGAGTGAGCCAGAGGTGCACATGTTCACTGACCAGGGCGGTTAGTCGGTCACTACGGCTTCTGAACGAATAGCCTGAGGTTAAAGTTGAGAGGGATCACCTCGCTTCACCTTTCCAGACAGGTGAGTTATCATGCGCAAGGTAACCCAGTTGAGGTGTCATATTGGGACTTTAGGACAGGGCAATATATTGTTGCAAGTAGTGCATAGGAGGCAGGATTTTGTACTAGATACTCTAGAGAAATCTTGCTGCTCTAAGGGAGTTTATATATACAATAATCCTACCTATTCTGGCTTGCTAAGAATTAATAGTTTAAATGATTAATTAGCAATGGTCTGGTGCGATGGGCATACATCTTAATATTAACAAACCTTAATTGGTAGGCTATTGAGAAATAAAAGATGCATTAATTCAGCAGTATTGAAAATTATAAATAAATCAGTATAGGAATTTAATCTTGAACTGCGTAGTTTTAGGAAAGAACCAACATACGCCGGGATAACGCCTTTGCGCTGTGCGTATCTACGCTGTGATGTCACGAGCATTGCATGCGCTTCTGTCAACAGATTTTAGTAGATTTAAAATAGTTCTCCCAATGTTTTGTTAAAGAAAACTTGATGTAATAGAGAGCGTTTAAGGGGTAGCTACAGTGTTATTAAGAGAGAGCCAAAAAGACAAATGAAAGAAGAAGAGTGAAGAAAAATTCTTCACACCCTGAGGATAAAAGGGAGAAAAAAGGGAGAGGGGTTAGTTCCAGCAAATGTGATTCAACTACTTGTAAGTATGAGCGAAATAAACTTACTGCATTAATGAAGAGTGAAGTTGTTCTTCACATCAACGTCTGTTTAAAGTTAACAAAACGCTGTTAGCGTTAATGAAAATCAAGCAATGCTTCACGGAAACGTTAAGATAAGTAAATAATCAGTGTTAACTTTCAGCGTACGATGCAATGGTAATAAAACGATTAAAAATACTCAATTCTTCCCACCCTAGGGGTACGGATAGAGCAAACAAAACGTGAGCCAATGACAGTCGAGTTCAGCAACAAGTCCGGCCAATGACAAATTAAAAATTGTGGGGGTGAATCCCAATCCAAGTCTGACACCCAATGTTTTACATAGAATGCTTTTACAAAGAAATTTACTGGCGTAATGAAAACTTTGTATTCGTCGCCTGACAAAAGGAGAAAAGTTACTTCCTTCTCGGCGTTAAAAGGTGAACAATTATTTGACACTAGTCTGAATGATAAATCGAGCCGAACTAGGTCCATGGGGACATCGTATTTCTGACAGCAAAAGTCTTGGATGCCATTTTTACGGGAAACGTTATAAATGGGAACATTAAAAGTGAAATTTATATTCAGAATGAGCTGATGGATGTCAGGGGGATTGTAGTGACATGACGAATTGTAAAGGCAAAAATTAGATTTACACTTTGAAGTCAAAGCATGGGATGGACTGAAAAAATGTCGCTGAATGTCTTGGCAATAATAATAAAGGTTTAAAGTTGCGCCATATATAATTGAGTGAAAATGATGAATGACGTTCATGGTACCGTTATCCTCAAGCAAGGTTAATTGTAAACAGGCTCTAAGCTCCGGTGCTAGGTCTACATGTGTGACCTTCGCTAAATCCGCCGTCAGTGCAAAAGGTCCCTTTCTGACTGCTAAAGTCTCAAGGTTGCAATCACGCGGGTCGTTCTGAGAGCGAGTTTCAAATCCTGACGTGGATATTTTAGCGTCAACATGTGTTGGAGCGGATGTTACGGGCTTAAGGACTGGACAGTCAGGCAACATGAGCACTGGTCCGTGTGATGGTACAGATTTAATGAATGAGTCTACCGGTACAGGCCTCTGCTGGCCTTCAAGCACACTGCAAGTATTTGCGCTGCCACTACGGGGGTCCATGATGAGACAATGAATGGTTTCTCTTCCGGGACGAACTGTCACCGGCGATAAAGACAAAGGGGGTTGAGGGTGATCAAATGCTGGTGGCTTAAGGTTTGGAGATGAGGACGGAGCACGTGGGACTGACACAAACTCACTAATCGTATGCCGTGTTGGCAACGTAGCATTGAAATGTGACGATTGGACAGGCTAGGGAGTTGATGCAAAATTAATTACATTGTGCTTGACTGCTGAGATGTTAGAAGTATCAAGTAGGGGAATATTAATAGCATTAACAAAGGGACGTGTCACTGAAGGTGTCGCCCTCGAAGAAGAACAAGATTGCTTAGGTTTAATTATTAGATTAGGATGAGCCATGAGGCTATTGAAAGCAACCTCACTTTTACGTGAGCAGGCAGCAAGCACGGGATAATTTAATTTGACAATGGGATGGTCATAATAACGTCTCCAAAAATTCTTGTAATTACCAAGTTCATCTCTTACTTTCCTAATTTCAGTTTTAAAATGACCCACGGCTTCAGGACCCATGTTGGGAAAATCTACTGGAGCGAGAGCATGAAGTGCTAGGTCTGCGTCCTCACAAACAAAGGTGAAGGTCAACTCCTGTTCCTCAAGCCTAGCGTTAATCTTCTCGGGGCTGAGCGTTTCCGCCATATGCGGTGGAGGGATGTTTCTGTTAAAGGCGAAGTCTGCCATCTTTGATAGACCACGTTTGATGAACGGATTCGTTAAAGCAAACAAAGGGTAACTGAATTTATCAAAGGAACGTTACAAAATGAAACGTTACAAAATTACTAGCATGATAATTGAATGTTTAAATTTACTCATGATTGGGGAAAAAGGTAAATGGACAGAACAAATATGAATCATGAAATTACTTTAAAATTCAAAGTGACCGGGCCCAACAAAGCAGACGATGCTCGGTCACGTGACAAATATTTTGCTAAAAAGGAATTACATACACACATGGCGATAAATGACTGAATTAAATTTCTTGAGAGTAAAACATACGGGAAAGCACATGGGCTTATGAATGCTAAAATGTTAAAAGTTGAAATAACAGGTCGAGGCTGACACTGTTGTGACGATTTCACAATTGCGGCCGCACTGAGGCTGCCACGAATTTCAAAAAATAAATGGGTGCACGAGGCAACAACTTAATTATCAAAATGCACTCTCGTAGAGGCTAAACAAAAATGAGATTTCCCTCACGTGGAGGTAAAACAAAAATATCCTCGCTAAAGGACAAAAATAAAAAATATCGTCGTAAAGGACAAAAAACAAAATTCTCCTCGCAAAAGGAAATTAAATGGAATTAACCACAGTAATTTACGTACGGTAGACAGGAATTACACACCCTTTAGTTTGGGTTATAAACAAAATCCGCCATCTCGGAACAAACACGTGGAATGAAACAGACTGGGTGAAATTAAAGTTTCTACGTTACTTGTAAGAAGACTTAAAATTGTGTTGCGCCAATTCGCTCTGCAGGACAAGGACATGTGCTAGGTATACGGGTAACGTTAGTTAGAAAAGTTAAGGTTAGTTAGGGAAGGTAAACGACATAAAGGAGGTAGACCAAGGTACAAAATATTACAAATTATTTGCTTAATTAGCAAAATTAGTTGGCAGAACGGGTACACCGGTGCTCTAGTTGAGCAGTAAACACGGGCGTCTGAACAACAAAAACCTTAGTTCAAGTAGCTTAGAACTTTCTAGTTTTAAGGGGAACCCGCCACAACACGTGGGTGAACGGATTCGAGACAAAGCGAAGTTCCTACGACAAATTCTAGTCTTTCTGTAGAGAATATTCAAGCAACAAATTAATCTGGCTACGTAGTTCTCTCCTTAAACATGTGGTCAATACAAAAAGAGCATAATGATTACAAATTTCTCTTCCAAATTAAAGTGTAGGCTGGTGTGTGTGGGTAAATGATATAGCAAGTTACTATATGCTTAATCAAGCTGATTAATTACGTTAATGCTTCACAAGTCAAAGGTAAAAGATCCGGTTCGAAGGACTACTTGTGTGGAGAATTTTTAATTTAATTGTTTGATTGGGAACTTAGTCTGGGAAAGTCTCCCTACAGCAGTTACACAAAGATCAACAGGGGAGGATAATGAGCACTTACTCTCAGGGCACAAATGCTCTGCTAATAGCTTTACTGCCACAGTTTACTACCCGTCACTCTTAAATACAAAAGGGGGAAATTTTACTGTCCAGAGGCCGAAAAACTCCACACGTGAAAATAAAAGTAATTTATGGCCAACTTTAGCTTTGACAGGTCTATAGTCATCTCATGCTTAGGCTCTGTTCCGACTCTGTCCCAGTGACCCCATCAAGATGCTGGACAGGTATCTTATGTTAATGTAATTAGAGACAAAAACAAAACTGGGAGCAGTGATGTAAAGTAAAGTTTAAAGTTTAAAGATATGGATCTTTACCTTCGAAGCAGATATATTAATACAAAGTTCTTCGCTGAAACCACTTATAGACTTACTTAGGCTTACTCCTTTCAAATATCGGGTAGTCTGTCCGTGATCAAATATTCATAATTTACACATTGAAATAAATGAGGGAGCAAAAATACGAAGGAGGTTTAATTAACCTAATATTGATTTATTTCACAAATTTACATTAAAATAAAATGGACATCTTAACAAACACAAAAAATGGTGTCAAAATAAAAGGCAATTAAAAATAATGAAAAATGGTTGATTAGACACGTGGTCTGCAATAATTAATAATCAAAATTGGGTTGGACACATGGCCCATGTGACCCAGAGACTGTGCTAGTCTCAAAAGCAAAAATGATATCGAAAAAATATATACACACAATCCCACCGCACACAGTCCAAATATGTAAAAGCCAGGTATTCTAAGCAAGTTAAAATTAGTCTAAGCTAAAAATGGGGGAATAACTAAGTGGCCACTGTTGTAGTACCTGCACTCCTTGGAAGATTGTCCTATGCCCGTAATGGCTGCTGACCTGGTTGCACAAGTTGGCAGTTTGCACTCTTGCCTGGCTCACCCCAAGAATCCTCGTTTGTGGTAGTAGGGTTTCCCAGGTTCCACTCCTTCACAGTCTCCAGCCGGCAGGACTCCTGAGTTAGTCACGTTTTGGGAGAGGGGGGCGAGCCAGAGGTGCACGGGTTCACTGACCAGGGTGGTCAGTCGGTCACGGCGGCTTCTGAACAAATGGGCTGAGGTTAAATTTGAGAGGCATCACCTCGCTTCACCTTTCCAGACAGGTGAGAGTCATCATGCGCAAGGCAACCTAGTTGAGTTGTCATATCGGGACTTTAGGACAGGGCAATATATTGTTGCAAGGAGTGGATAGGAGGTAGGATTTTGTACTAGATACTCTAGAGAAATCTTGCTGCTCTAAGGGAGTTTATATATAGAATAATCCTACCTATTCTGGCTTGCTAAAGATTAATATTTTAAATGATTAATTAGCAATGGTCTGGTGCGATGGGCATACATCTTAAAATTAACAAACCTTAATTGGTATTGAGAAATAAAAGAGGCATTAATTCATCAGTATTGAAAATTATATCTAAATCAGTTTAGGAATTTAATCTTGAACTACGTAGTTTTAGGAAAGAACCAACATACGCCGGGATAACGCCTTTGCGCTGTGCGTATCTACGCTGTGATGTCACGAGCATTGCGTGCGCTTCTGTCAACAGATTTTAGTAGATTTAAAATAGTTCTCCCGATGTTTCCTTAAAGAATACTTGAGGTAGGAGAGACCATTTAAGTGGTAGCTACAGTATTATTAGGAGAGAGCCAAAAAGACAAATGAAAAAAGAAGAGTGAAGAAAAATTCTTCACAAATGTATAAAAGTAAAATAGAAAGATAAAAAGGAGTGTATGATAAATAATATTTGGTGGGTATATAAAATGACGTGAATTTATAAGGTATTGCATAATAAAACGGGTAATACTTGGGACAAACGTAATATTTATAAGAGGGTATTACATAACTGATCAAGTAATAGACTTGAACAGAGCTGGTAGGAAGACGAATAGTTACATTTCCCGATTAGAGAAGAAGAAATCCTATTGGTGGAGGAACAGTCTCTGGGAAGGGAGGCGGGGTTTTTGCGCAGAAGGTCGGAACCTGCTATGTACAAACGCACGAACGGAAGCGACTACAACAGGCAAGTAGAAGGAGAAAAATTAAATGAAAAACACTGCTAATGTTAGCTTGTTACGATAAAATTTGATCTACATCGCACGTTGGCAGATCTGGTTAGCCTTTGCAACAGCGCCTCCAAAGTTTATCCAGTTATACTGTTTTGTCTTTTCCTCCGTTTATTATACACCCAAGAAGGTAATGTATAGAGAAGAAAAGGCTTGTTTTACGATTATATAGCGTTTCCCCAGTATGTTTTCCCCACCCAAAACCCCGAGTTCCCACTGGGGGTCCCCCATTATCGTAGGATATATATATATATATATATATATATATATATATATATATATATATATATATATATATATATATATATATATATATATATATATATATATATATATATATATATATATATATATATATTTCTGAAACTATTCATTTGCGACGGGAACGAGTGTCATTTTCGAAGAGAGCGTAATTTTTTCTATAAGAAAAAGTACTTTTTTCCTAGGTTACATTGCCCTGTAATACAGTAAAATTATACCGAATTACGGATGTATGAAATTATATTTAATTTTACGTCTAAATATAATTTTTCCTGCTTCCCCGACCATCACACCCTTTGCAGCTCTAACAAGTACCCTTGTCTCCCTCTCCCTCGTCCTACACCATAACAGCCAAACTGTTCACCGTGTGCCATCTGTTGGCAGAAATATGCCATGCAAGTTTTCTACACTTGAAATTCTCGAATCTATAGATATTCTGGGTTACTTTGGGGCACCGGGGACGACAGGGCAATTGTATTTTACTGTACTTTGTAGTAGATAACGCTGTTTAGCAAAAGAGTATCTGTTGGCTATGCTGCCTGTGAAACGAAGTAGCTGAGCATCTGTACAAGTCATCAAAAGCCTTTTTCTGGGTCGACCTGTGGCGGCCGGTGAAAAGAGTCCTTCTTATATATCTTTTCTGATAAAACCTTCCAATTATACCAGGGAAAGATAAAAGCATGGAATGCTGAGGTTACAACCCTCGCGCAAGCACCTTTTGGGTGTCGTGTATAAAGCAAAGGCGCGTGAAATCCACTATTCACAGGTTGTCTTCCATTTAGTTAATTCCTTCGTCAAAGGGATGGGCCGATACAAAGGCCCTAGCCAACCCACCAGCGCCACACCACCCACGCACCGACGCGAGCGCCATCTGAACTACATCCTTCTTTTTGGACTTCGTTATTGTGAAATTTTTTTGTGGTGCTCTCGACTTTTTTTTTTAACATTCGTGGATTTATTTCGTCATGTCCGAAGCTCCATCTTCACACATTCCAATGTTAAGTATCATAGTTTGTTTTGGCAGCTTTTTATAGTACCGGGCTTTTGTTTTATATCCAGTATAGTCTGTTTTATTATTCCCGTCTGGCCCTTCACGGCAGCCATTGTTTGTTCACTTGTCTTGAGAATTCATCTTTGCCTGCCCGTTTAGTACTCTGTCACTTAGGTTCTTGGTTAAGTCCCTGGCCTTATGCCTTTGGAACCGTTATTATTTTTGCGTTATTATGCTCATGGTACTTTTTGCTAGCAAGTCCAGCCTACGAACAAGATAGTGTTCTAGCTTTGTTATTGTTTAGTACCCGCCCCTCCGGGGCGTTCGTCACTCGACTTTGCTATTTATTTTAGCTTTTAGCAGATGCTATTCTTCGTTTGTAGTCTTATCTTGATGTACATTTTTATTTTATACGTTTATAGTAGTGTTGTGTGATTATTAGTCCTGATATGGTGTCCAAGAGAGCGAGAGCTTGGGGTTCCCGTTTTCTGTTCGCAGTCACGAGTTACCCCTTTCTCTCGTTTTCTTTCTTAGCTCCGGTGGGTGAGCGGATTTCCCGTTTTCCGTTTTGTGCGTTCAACGGGTTCTCCCTCCCTCATCTCTCCCCCTACGGGTGTATGATAACTTACGAGTTATTTATTTTTGGTTACTTTTCAATAGTTAGCGTTATTATAGGTCCGTGTTTCGTCCTCTCCCCGTTACGGCTCGGGAATAGTTATGAATGTTTTTCCACTCCGCCTTGAGTTCTACTCCGCCATGAGGGATTCTCAATGACTTTCGTTCTATTGTTATATTTATATATTGTTTACTACATGGGACGGGCTTCATATTGTTTAGATACGACCCTCCGGTGGCCCTTACTGCGGTCTCAGGCCACGGCCATATCCACAATAGCCATTGTTATTACAATTGTGTTATTATTCACAATAATTATTCAGGACCTTTCTTCTCCTTCCGGCTTCACCGGATATCGTAAATACGCTTTACTATGATCTAAGCCGTAGCCTTTAGCTGCGGCTTGGCTTTTATATCTTTTACAATTGAATTATTAGCCACAATTGAATTATTCAGGACATCTCATTACCCTCCGGCTTCACCGGAGGTCGCCCATACACTTCACACTTATATTTGCCTTGCCTTTAGCTAAGGCTGAATTATTCAGGACATCTCATTACCCTCCGGCTTCACCGGAGGTCACCCATACACTTCACACTTATATTTGCCTTGCCTTTAGCTAAGGCTGGTGTTTATATTTATTCTAAATGCATGTCACTGCTTCCCCGACCCTCGGAGGTCGGCAGATTGCTTTAAGTTATTTATCCTTCTGTCATTAACAGACATTAGGTAAATTACAATTATACAAACAATTGAATATTAAAGTGCCAACAATGGTATGGGGCGGTATCATCTTAAAAGTGATATTCAGATATTAGTTAAAACAATATTGGAGCTTAGGGAATTCAGTGAGTGCCGGAGCTCTATAATAATAGGGTTTTTTAACCCCTTATCAGAGTTTCAAGAAACACCAGACTCATGTCTCCTTTCTTTTACAGAAGGTCCGTTGTACTGCCGAAGGATGCCCTGCCTCGTTTAATGACCCCGTTGGGCATGGCCTCTGTCGGTCTCATGCGCACTGCTCCATCCCCTTTATCCGGGAACCGGGCCAGGCCCAATACATGGTCTGGTTCCCGGATTTGTGCTCGCTCTGTTACGAGCTGTCGTCAATTCTACTGAACGATGATGTAAGTGGGTTTTCCTTTTGTTCCTTATTTCTCGTTGGCAGACACTAATTTAGCCATGAATATGATATACACAGTATATTTTGGAGAGCAAAACCCCTCCTGCATCACTAATCACTGCAAATCTTACAGGCCGATGATGTCTCTCTTCGTTCAGGAAGGGCTACTCTTCGTCCGTGGGTGTCGGGCTTCGGCAGGAATGCCCCGTCTGGCGCACCCTATCTCCTCGATGGAGACATGGCCTCCCGTCTCTTCCCAGGCTCTACTACTGCTGCAGTCTCCCCTGACCTTGCTGCCCCCTTAATTGAAGAAGTCAGGGCCACCATTTCCGCGGAGGACGAACCCCTCGTACCGCTGGACGTGGCAGATCTGGATATAGACGTAGAACCCAGGGACAAGCAGGTAAGTGGTGCCGAGTTGGTGGAAACCCTTTTCTCTCCTACTCCCTCTTCTACCTCTTCCTTTCTAGGTTTTGATAACTCTAAGGCTTCTCCTCGGGATCCCTCTGCCTCTGTACGACCCAAGGTGAAGCCACTTCGAACTTATGAGACTTCAGCTTTGCCAGTATCAACGTCACCGGTCCCCGGACCCTCGACAGCTCCTGATATTCATATTGCTCCTCGTAAAACCACGACTCCTAAGAAGTCTAAGTCTACCAAATCCAAGACAAAACCAACAGGTGGCTTTCAGGTACCCTGGGGCGATCTCGTCCCCATCGAACTGGTCAGAGATTTGGTCAGAGAACAAATTCAACATCACTCTGGGGCGATGACAGAGATTAAGGATATGATGGCTACTCTGATCCGCGCCGGAACTCAGTTTCCTCCCCCTTCTGCCCCAGACGCATCAAAGCTACCGCCCTTCGATAAAAACAATCCTTGGTGGTTTGCCTTGCATGCCCCATTCTTAGATGGTTCCCTAACTCTGGAGGGCATAGGCACCCTCCCTCTAGAGGACCTGGAGTTCTACCCCCCGGGCCTAGAATTCCCGTTCAATGGTTTCGTACGTTTAAAGGAACATGCATTGGTCCGTATGGACAAGGTACCGAAGGAAACGGTGATATTTCCAAAAGAGCAGGCCCAGGCTATCTGGGCCAGAACACTATCCGAGTGGGGGTGTATTAACTCCATGCTCACCCCACACAAAGGTGCCTACACTATTTTTACGACAGCGGCCTCCATCTCTTTGCCGCTCATAGACAAAGTCACAGAGCTGACTATACAGGCCATCAAGGAAGGCTCTTCCATGCCGGCTCTCAAAGAGACGGACCCCACCTCTTGGCTTATTCCGGGTACCTCTGCAACCTGGGATGCCGCGGCTTCTACCTTCACAGTGGGGAAGCTAGACCCGGACTGTGCCTCTACTCTTTTCTCTGAGGAGCTTCCCAAATTAATAGAGAGTCTTCTCAAAACTGAGTTCGAGACCCGTACTAGACTAGCTAGGTCCCTCCAATCCATCACCTCCATAGAGTCCCTAGCATCTCTTTACCCAGAGGAAACGCTGTTCAGAGTCGCCACAAAGAACCAGCTGCTGTCCTACCAAATAGACCTCCATGACTTCTGGTCAGCTCGAGTTAGTTGCAGGAAGTTCGTTCTGTCTGAGGCCTCCATCAGACATGAACCAAACTGGCTGATAGCCTCCTCCTGCTGGGGTAAGACCCTCTTCCCTCAGACCGAGGTGGATAAGGTTCTTCAGGACACGGCGAGGGCAAACCAAAATTTGCAGGTAAGGTGGGGTCTCTCAGCCAAAAAGAGGTTCGAACCCCAGAGACACACGTTCTTCAAGAAGAAGCAGAGGTTTAGTCCTTACAAGACTGCCCGGGTTACCTCGTCCCCACAGTCTTCCGCTGCCTCGACTTCTCGACAACAGGCGCCCCCTCAGCAGGTAGTCTACCTCGCTGCTCCCCCTGGTACACAGCCCAACCCCTCTTGGATGTCCTCTCCTGCATACAACCCTGCCTACGAATCCTCCGGTTCCTTTCGTGGATACCAAAGAGGGAGTTTCAGAGGTAGAGGACAGTTCCGCCAACGAGGCGGGCCTAGAGCAAGGAGTGCCCGTGGAGGGAGGGGCCCTAAGTTCACTCCCTCCCAATGATGTGATGCCGGTAGGAGGGAGACTTTATCACTTCCGAGACCATTGGACCTTCAGTCCATGGGCTCACAGCATAATATCCAGGGGCTTGAGTTGGAAATGGTCACAGGGATCCCCTCCTCCACCAGTGACCTTCTTCCAGAGACCCACTCCCATCCTGGAAGAGTACACCGCGGAGTTACTCAAGAAGAAAGCAATCAAACGGGTTCGATCCCTGAAATTTCAAGGCCGCCTGTTTACAGTCCCGAAGAAAGACTCGTCGGCGTTGAGGGTAGTTCTGGACTTGTCGAAGCTCAACTCTTACATCCTTTGCGACAAGTTCCGTATGCTGACTATCTCTCAGGTACGGACCTTACTTCCCCGTGGGGCCGTCATCACCTCTATCGATCTTACCGACGCCTATTATCATGTCCCAGTAGCGCGAAACTTCTCTCCTTACCTAGGCTTCCGTCTCGGCAAGAGAGCCTTTGCATTCAAAGTCATGCCCTTCGGTCTCAGCATTGCCCCCAGGATATTCACGAAACTGGGGGAGACGGTGCTCGAGCAACTCAGACACCAAGGGATACAGATCATCGCCTATCTGGACGATTGGCTCATTTGGGCCCAGTCGCACCAGGAATGCAACAGAGCTACGTCGAGGGTACTCCATTTTCTCGCCAAACTGGGCTTCCAAGTCAACCTCCGGAAGTCCCGCCTACAACCATCAAGCCACTTCGAATGGTTAGGCATCCGTTGGGACCTTTCAAAGCACAGGCTCTCCCTTCCTCCCAAGAAGGTAAGGGAGATAGCTTCCAAGGTCAGGAACTTTCTCAAACACAAACAGGTGTCCAGAAGAGCTTTAGAACGAATCCTTGGCCTTCTCCAATTTGCCTCACTGACCGATCTCCTATTAAAAGCCAAACTCAAAGACATCAATCGAGTTTGGAGAAAGAGAGCGACAATACCTTTAAGAGACAAGACCTCGAAGATCCCCTCTGTCTTGAAAATGAGACTACAACCATGGTCCGAACAGAGGAACCTCTCCAAATCGGTTCCTCTACAGTTCCCCTCTCCACAAGTGACAATTCATACCGACGCGTCTCTGAGTGGATGGGGGGGTTACTCCCAACAGCAGATGTTTCAGGGCTCTTGGTCACCCGCCATGAGGCAGTTCCATATCAATGTTCTCGAAGCCATGGCGGTGTTCTTGACCCTGAAGAGAATCTCTCCTCCGAGGTCGACCCACATCAGAGTAGTCTCAGACAGCACGGCCGTAGTCCACTGCCTCAACAGAGGGGGGTCCAAATCACCCAACCTGAATCAGATCCTGGTCACTATCTTCGCCTTGGCAGCCGACAAAGACTGGTTCCTGTCAGCAACTCACCTAGCAGGAGTCCAGAATGTGATAGCAGACTCATTATCCAGGACGAGCCCACTGGAATCGGAGTGGTCCCTGGACATGCACTCCTTCCGGTGGATACTCAGGCTGGTTCCAGGTCTCCAGGTAGATCTATTCGCGACCCGACTCAATCACAAACTCCCATGTTTATGTGACACCGAACCTGGACCCTCAGGCTTATTCCATGGACGCATTAACCCTGGATTGGAACCATTGGCAGAAGATCTACTTATTCCCTCCAGTGAATCTTCTACTGAAAGTCTTGCACAAACTCCGCTCCTTCAACGGGGCAGTGGCTTTAGTGGCACCTCACTGGCCAAAGAGCAGTTGGTTTCCTCTCCTCCTCGAGTTGAAACTCCGTCCCTTCCGGATCCCATTCCCCAAACTGACCCAAGTGGTCCAAACTCGGACTGTGTCAGATTCCTCAAGGATAGCCAAAACCCTAACTTTGTGGATTTCATGAAGTTTGCGGCTCGTAGGGATGCAAACATCGACCCAGATAATGTCCTCTTTATAGAATCAGACAAAAGGGACTCTACGATTCGCCAATATGATTCGGCAGTTAAGAAACTAGCAGATTTCTTAAAGAATTCAGACCATTCAGTTATGACTCCTAATTTAGCCATCTCCTTCTTTAGGTCCATATTTGACAAAGGCCTAGCAGCTAGCACTATAACCACCATTAAGTCAGCTCTGAGGAAAGTCTTCCTGGTTGGGTTTAACATTAACCTGGCGGAGTCTTATTTCTCGTCTATTCCAAAAGCATGTGCTAGGCTTCGACCTTCGGTTCGTCCACAAAAGGTCTCTTGGTCTCTAAATGATGTCATCAAACTGGCCTCCGACACGGACAACGAATCCTGCTCCTATATCACTCTTCTTAGGAAGACTTTATTTCTAACAGCTTTGGCCAAGGGTTCTAGAATCTCAGGTGAAGTACTTCTTTCTCCAGCTAAAAACGAAGACCCCCAAAATAGGTGGTCCCCTTGGAAGATTATTCCTCTTCTCCAAGATACTTCTCTATGTCCGGTCACCACTCTCAGGGCCTTTTTAGCCAGGACTGCTACCCGATCGTCTGGCCCCTTGTTTATCAGAGAACAAGGAGGCACCATTTCCATACGTGGTATTAGGCAACAGATCCTATACTTCATTAAACAAGCCAATCCGGGATCATTTCCCCATGCTCATGATATCCGGTCAGTAGCTACCTCCATCAATTATTTCCAGAATATGGACTTTGATGACCTTAAAAAGTACACGGGTTGGAAATCTCCTATGGTCTTCAAACCCCACTATCTAAAGAACTTACAGGCTCTTAAATACCCAACGGTTGCAGCTGGGAGCCTTATCTCTCCCCAGTGATCTTTTGTTCTTCCTTTCATCCATCTCTTTTCTTCTCCCTCCTACCCGCCACTCGCACCACGACCCCGCTTCCTTGGTGGTTCGTAGCCCTAAGTTTATTACATATTAGGTTAATATGATTGTAACTATTATTGTTTACCGTAGTTATAGGGTTGGGATATTCTTAGCCATGTCAGTTTTGTTGCATGTTTACTCTGATACTCGGAGGCTTCCCTGTTATCATGTTTGTTTAACCTTACTCTCACTATGCCCTGTGGCTAGTTTATGTTTTATGCTTACTTACCTTAATTATATATGTTTTTCTTTACATGGTGTTGTTTCTCTCCCCTCATTAAATTAGTAGTTATTGTTGGGCTTGGAAGGCATTCTCTGGTACATTTTCACCGGCCGCCAAAGGTCGACCCAGAAAAGGGATTTTGACGAAGGAAAAATCTATTTCTGGGGAGAGACCTGTGGCGCCCGGTGAAACCCTTCCCCTTTATTTTACACGATCCCACCCTTTCCTTTCCAAGCCATCATGGCCAATACAGAAGGATGTTGTTCAGATGGCGCTCGCGTCGGTGCGTGGGTGGTGTGGCGCTGGTGGGTTGGCTAGGGCCTTTGTATCGGCCCATCCCTTTGACGAAGGAATTAACTAAATGGAAGACAACCTGTGAATAGTGGATTTCACGCGCCTTTGCTTTATACACGACACCCAAAAGGTGCTCGCGCGAGGGTTGTAACCTCAGCATTCCATGCTTTTATCTTTCTCTGGTATAATTGGAAGGTTTTATCAGAAAAGGTATATAAGAAGGACTCTTTTCACCGGGCGCAACAGGTCTCTCCCCAGAAATAGATTTTTCCTTTGTCAAAATCCCTTTTGTTATCTTTACGAAGTGCTGTATCGAAAAATGTTATTTTTATTAATAAAATAAATTTTTGAATATACTTACCCGATAATCATGTAGCTGTCAACTCCGTTGCCCGACAGAATTCTATGGAGGGATACGCCAGCTATCACAATACTAGAAGGGGGTGTACTTACCAGCGCCACCTGTGGCCAGGTACTCAATCATTTGTTGTTGACACCTCCTCAATTATTCCTCGGTCCACTGGTTCTCTCTGGGGAGGAAAGGGAGGGTCGATTAAATCATGATTATCGGGTAAGTATATTCAAAAATTTATTTTATTAATAAAAATAACATTTTTCAATATTAAACTTACCCGATAATCATGTAGCTGATTCACACCCAGGGAGGTGGGTGAAAACCAGTGTACATGATTAAAGGATAGCTAAGTATCCCAAATTTCATATAACAGTTATCTCAAATAACAATGAAATAATAAGTACCTGGTAAGGAAGTCGAATAGAACCGTTACTCTGCCTTTTATTTAAAGTTCGTCTTCCTTACTGAGCGCAGCGTTCCTCTTGGAGGCTGAATCAACCCAAAGGTGCCAAAGTACAAGGGGTTGCAACCCTACTAAAGGACCTCTACCAAACCTTTAACCCAGGCGCTTCTCAAGAATGAATAGACCACCCGCCAAATCCAAGGATGCGGAAGGCTTCTTAGCCTACCGTAACAACCATAAAAACAACAATAAAAGTATTCAAGAGAAAGGTTAAAAAGGTTATGGGATTATGGGAATGTAGTGGCTGAGCCCTCACCTACTACTGCACTCGCTGCTACGAATGGTCCCAGGGTGTAGCAGTTCTCGTAAAGAGACTGGACATCTTTCAGATAAAATGATGCAAACACTGACTTGCTCCTCCAATAGGTTGCATCCATAATGCTCTGCAGAGAACGGTTTTTATTAAAGGCCAACGAAGTAGCTACAGCTCTTACTTCGTGGGTCCTTACCTTCAGCAATGCAAGGTCTTCCTCCTTTAAGTGAGAATGTGCTTCTCTGATCAGAAGCCTTATATAGTACGAAAGCCCATTCTTGGACATGGGTCTCGAGGGTTTCTTGATGGCACACCATAAGGCTTCTGACTGTCCTCGAATAGGTTTAGACCTCTTCAGATAATATTTGAGAGCTCTGACAGGGCAAAGAACTCTCTCTAGTTCGTTACCTACCATGTTGGAGAGGCTAGGTATTTCGAACGATCTAGGCCAAGGACGTGAAGGAAGCTCGTTCTTTGCTAGGAATCCAAGCTGAAAAGAACATGTAGCTGATTCGGTTGTGAAACCAATGTTCTTGCTGAAGGCATGAACCTCACTGACTCTCTTAGCTGTTGCAAGGCAAACGAGAAAAGCAGTCTTGAGGGTAAGATCCTTGAAGGAAGCTGACTGGAGAGGTTCGAACCTAGATGTCATAAGGAACCTTAAGACTACGTCCAGATTCCAGCCTGGAGTGGAAAGACGACGTTCTTTAGACGTTTCAAAAGACTTGAGAATGTCTTGAAGGTCCTTGTTGGAAGACAGGTCCAAACCCCTGTGGCGGAGGACTGAGGCCAACATGCTCCTATACCCTTTAATCGTAGATGTTGAAAGGGATCTCTCATTCCTAAGATGAAGAAGGAAGTCAGCTATTTGGATCACAGAGGTATTGGTAGAGGATATTGAATTGGCTCTACACCAGCTTCGGAAGACCTCCCACTTAGACTGGTAGACTCTACGAGTGGAAATTCTTCTAGCTCTGGCAATCGCACTGGCTGCCTCCTTCGAAAAGCCTCTAGCTCTAGCGAATCTTTCGACAGTCTGAAGGCAGTCAGTCGAAGAGCGTGGAGGTTTGGGTGCAACCTGTCTACGTGTGGTTGACGTAGAAGGTCCACTCTTAGAGGTAGAGTCCTGGGGAAGTTGACTAGCCATTGACGTACCTCTGTGTACCATTCTCTTGCAGGCCAAAGGGGAGCAACCAGCGTCAGCCCTGTCCCTTCGTGCGAGACGAATTTCTGCAGAACTTTGTTTATAATCTTGAACGGAGGGAATGCGTACAGGTCGAGATGGGACCAGTTCAGAAGAAAAGCATCTACATGAACCGCTGCAGGGTCTGGAACAGGGGAACAATAAAGCGGAAGTCTCTTGGTGATGGAGGTGGCAAACAGGTCTATGGTAGGTTGACCCCACAACGTCCAAAGTCTGTTGCACACACTCTTGTGGAGGGTCCATTCCGTGGGAATGACCTGATTCCTTCTGCTGAGGCGATCCGCTGAAACATTCATATCGCCCTGGATGAACCTCGTGACCAGTGTGAGGTTTAGACCTCTTGACCAAATGAGGAGGTCCCTTGCGATCTCGTAAAGGCTCCTCGAATGGGTCCCTCCTTGCTTGGAGATGTAAGCCAAGGCTGTGGTGTTGTCTGAATTCACCTCCACCACTTTGCCTAGCAGGAGGGACTTGAAGTTCAACAGGGCAAGATGGACTGCTAACAGTTCCTTGCAGTTGATGTGGAGTAATCCTTGTTCCTTGTTCCATACTCCTGAGCATTCCCGTCCGTCCAAGGTCGCACCCCAGCCCGAGTCCGATGCATCCGAGAAGAGATGAAGATGGGGGGTCTGGATGGCCAATGATAGACCCTCCTTGAGAAGAAGATTGTGCTTCCACCACCGGAGAGTGGTCTTCATCTCTTGGTTGATAGGGATAGAGACTGCTTCTAGAGTCGAGCCCTTGTCCCAATGAGCTGCAAGATGGAATTGAAGAGGGCGGAGGTGGAGTCTCCCTAGCTCGACAAACAGGGCCAGAGATGAGAGGGTCCCTGTGAGACTCATCCACTGTCTCACTGAGCAATTGCTCCTCTTCAGCATGCTCATGATGCACTGTAGGGCTTGGTTTATCCTGGGGGCCGATGGAAAAGCCCGAAAATCCCGACTCTGAATCTCCATTCCCAGGTACACAATGGATTGGGAGGGAATGAGTTGAGATTTCTCTATATTGACTAATAGACCTAGGTCTCTGATTATATCTAAAGTCCAAGAGAGGTTCTCCAGACAACGACGACTCGTGGAGGCTCTCAACAGCCAGTCGTCTAGGTAGAGGGAGGCTCTGATGTTCGATAAGTGCAGGAATTTCGCTACATTCCTCATCAGATGAGTAAAGACCATAGGAGCTGTGCTTAGGCCAAAACACAGGGCTTGGAACTGATAGACAACCTTTCCGAAAACGAATCTCAGGAAAGGTTGGGAGTCTGGATGAATGGGAACGTGAAAGTATGCATCTTTCAAGTCCAACGAGACCATCCAGTCCTCCTGTCTGACCGCTGCTAAGACCGACTTGGTCGTCTCCATTGTGAACGTCTGCTTGGTGACATACTCGTTGAGAGAGCTGACGTCCAGCACCGGTCTCCAACCTCCTGTCTTTTTGGCCACAAGAAAGAGACGGTTGTAGAAGCCCGGGGATTGATGGTCCCGGACTATAACCACTGCCTTCTTCTGCACAAGTAGCGACACCTCCTGTTGCAATGCTAGCCTCTTGTCCTCTTCTTTGTAGTTGGAAGAGAGGTTGATGGGCGATGTGGTCAGAGGCGGTTTGAGGCAGAATGGAATCCTGTAACCGTACCTCAGCCAACTGACAGACTGTGCGTCTGCACCTCTCTTCTCCCAGGCTTGCCAGAAGATCTTGAGCCTGGCTCCTACTGTTGTCTGGAGAATCTGAGAGTCAGTGCTTTCCCTTAGATGTCCTGGGTCCTTTCTTAGACTTGCCCCTGTGAGAGTCTGGACGGGAGCTTCCTCGGCTGGGGGCTCTACCACGAAAGGGCGGTATGAATCTAGTGGCCGGGGTATCAGCCACTGGAGAGCGATAAGTCTTGGGGACAGAGGTGGTAACCTTAGACTTACGAGCCGATGAGGCTACAAGATCGTGCGTGTCCTTCTGTATCAGGGCAGCCGACAAGTCCTTAACTAGCTCCTCGGGAAAGAGGAACTTTGAGAGTGGAGCAAAAAGGAGCTGTGACCGCTGGCACGGTGTAATGCTGGCTGAGAGGAAGGTACACAGTTGTTCCCTTTTCTTCAACACCCCTGATACAAATAACGACGCTAGCTCACCCGATCCATCCCTGATGGCCTTATCCATGCAGGACATAATTAACAAGGCAGAGTCTTTGTCCGCAGGAGATGTTTTCTTGCTGAGGGCTCCCAGGCACCAGTCGAGAAAGTTGAACATTTCGAAAGCTCTGAACAACCCTTTCAGAAGATGATCCAGGTCTGAAAAGGTCCAACAAACCTTCGAGCGTCTCATCGCAGTCCTCCTAGGTGAGTCCACCAGACTTGAGAAGTCAGCCTGGGCAGAGGCAGGAACTCCCAAGCCTGGTGCTTCCCCTGTGGCATACCAAACGCAACCTTTCGATGCGAGCTTCGTTGGAGGGAACATGAAGGAAGTCTTGCCCAGGTGTTGTTTAGACTGAAGCCACTCCCCTAAGGTCCTTAAGGCCCTCTTGGAGGATCTAGCTAGGACAAGCTTAGTATAACTCGACTTAGCTTGTTGCACGCCTAGCGAAAACTCAGATGGAGGAGAGCGGGGAACAGCAGAGACGAAGTGGTCAGGGTAAAGCTCCCTGAGTAGAGCCAAGACCTTTCTAAAATCAACAGACAATGGAGAAAGCTTAGACTCCTCCACGTCTGATGAGGGATCAAGATGTGCCTCCTCATCATCCGACACTTCATCAGCAGAAGGTAGCGAAGCAAAAGGACCAGAATGCTGAACCGCAGAGTCAGAACGGGTAGGAACAACAACAGAGGTTTCCTCAACTTGAGGGAAAACCTGAGGTTCAGACTGCATAGGCTGAACAACAGTCGGAGCAGAAGGCAGGTGCAAGGGTGAAGGAGGTTGACTCCTAGCAAGAGTTGCACCCAAGGATTGCACCAGCTGAGCGGAGGACGGAGGCGGAGTAGTCCGTTCCTGTTCCTGAGAGATGAGTGGAGCATGAGAAGGTTGAGGCTGCGCAGAACAAGGTAAAGTTCTAGCAAGCTGAGGCTCCTGAGGCGCAAGTGCATGGTGTAGATGAGCTTGCCTAGATGAGGGTTGAACTCGGTGCAGCGCTGGTTGAGCAGACAGACTCACGGAGGGGAGAGGTTGTTGCACCCCAACCGAGAGTTGCACCACTGGTGGAGCAGCAAGGGGAGGAGGAGGAAGAGTGTAACTCTCCTGATCCCAAAGCAAGGGTTGCCTTAAAGAAGGCTGAGGCTGAACAACACTGTGAACAGCAAACTCCGAAAGTGGTTCAACATCGTACGCCTGGCAGATGGTGCTGCGACCAGGCGGAGCAGGTGCAGGCTGGGCGAGCACAGGCGGAGCAGGTGCAGGCTGGGCGAGCACAGGTGCAGCGAGAACAGGTGGAGGGAGTGCAGGAGGTGCAACACTCTCAGCCCGACACTCACGCATCAAGTCCGAAAGCTGAACTTGCATGGACTGAAGCAGGGTCCACTTGGGGTCGGCAGAAACGATAACAGACTGAGGTAAAGTCACAGTCGGGGTCTGTATAGGCAGAACCTTACTCCTCTTGGGCGGAGTACAGTCGACCGATGACAGAGGCGAGTCGGAGCTGAGCCAATGACTGCAACCTGGCTGAGCACTCGCTGACTGAACTCTACGTTTAAGCGGTCTCGAGACCTGAGACCAACGTTTCTTCCCTGCATGAAGATCAGCGGACGAGAAGACGGGCTCAATCGTCTGCAGGTGGGAGTGACGGTCTAAGGAAGACACGCCCGCAACCACCGAGGATAATTCTGTGCGCCTAACAAGGCCTGTCGAACCCTTAAGCCCTTCGACATTGCTTCTCCCCTGGGCATGGGAGCTTGCAAGAGGTCCCGGACTGGGAGGACGACTGGCTCGCACAGAAAAATCCTCACGCACCACACTGGCACCACTAGCACTTGGCACTGCACAGACACTAGCACTCGTCACAGCACTGGCACTATTTTCACCCACTGCACTCTTGACCTTCAGTTCTTTAACCTCGGCCATCAGAGACTTATGGTCACTTACCACTGATTCTACTTTATCTCCTAAAGCCTGAATAGCACGCAAAACAGTTGACATATCAGGCGGAGGGCAAACAGTAGGTTCGGGGGTAGCCACTACAGGGGTAGGAAAAGGTAGGGGATCATGAGGTGAGGAAAACATAGAAGAGTGAGAAGAACTTCTCCTAACTCTAGTTCTCTCTAACTTGGATGAATATTTTAAAAGACGTACAAATTCCAATTCCGAAAGTCCGGCGCACTCCTCACACCGATTTTCTAATAGACAGGGCCTGTCCCTACAGTCAGAACAAGCGGAGTGAGGATCTACCGAGACCTTCGGAATACGCCTATTGCAAGACCTACATCGTCTATGGGAGGGAGCTTGCGAAACGTCAGACATCTTGTTTCAAAGAGTAAGTCAAAGGGTGATCCAAAAACAAGCAAAAATTCATTAACCGTTAATCAGAGTTTATATAAAAGCTAACTAGCTAATATAAAAAGGATTCCAGTATGCGACAGCCGTTAATCTAAGAGAATACTTCACCAAATATCCATGAATAAACTCGAAGACCATGAGCGTATCCCAGAACGTCTAGCCGGAAGCACGACAGAGGAATAATTGAGGAGGTGTCAACAACAAATGATTGAGTACCTGGCCACAGGTGGCGCTGGTAAGTACACCCCCTTCTAGTATTGTGATAGCTGGCGTATCCCTCCATAGAATTCTGTCGGGCAACGGAGTTGACAGCTACATGATTATCGGGTAAGTTTAATATTGAAAAATATTATTTTCTTAACAGCAATGCCTAAAACCTACGAAAAGACTTTTTATCGCTTGTTTATAAGCTCAGTGGCTTTGATTTACAGACAGCTTAGCGTACAGTTCCTGTTTTTTTATTTATTTTTTTTTTCTAAACATAGCCTTACGAACTACAATGTACAGTAAAGCTGTCAGATGTCTCCTAGGCCTCCCGTGTGGACGCACCCAAAATATAGCTTAAGACAAAAGTGCTGTTCCTTATCCAGACAATTATTATGCGGTTAAGGTTCCAGCGAAATACATTTCCTTAGGTCAATGACAGAGTAATGACAAATGGTAATATTGATGTTAATAATCATACAATAACTCTAATAATTTTTCCTCTAAATATAATGATTAGATGTCATTCATCTATTTATTTTATTCTCCCCTCTACTTCCTCCTTTCATGCTTTCTATAACTTTTCCGATTTTTTCTTCTTCTGTAGTAGAATTATCATGAGGGAGATAGAGGGATTGGTGGGAAACAACATTTGAAAAATATATGTTCCAAAATCCTTGTTTTCGCCAACACAAATCCTGTGTAAGATGATTCTAAATCGGAATAAACGACCAAGACTTCATGTTTTCATCCTCTAGAAGATTTTTTTTTTACCGTTATTTACATAAAATGGACATCAGGCCTTCTACAGTGTACTCAAGAGAGTAGATAACGGATAAAGGAACAAACAATATATTTGTATCATGAATTTAAATGGAGGATGTGTATTTGGCCAAGTACCAAAATAGATAGTGATTCAGGATCCTGTCTTCATGAATTAGATAGCAAAGAATCATCTATTGATGAAAGGTAGCAAGGAATGAAAGTCTCTTGATTTTACGTGATGATGTTTAGAAGAGTGAAAAAAGTGGAGTAAACTTATTCAGCCATCAAATCTAAGTGATTATTGCTGGTGAACTTGAATAAA
>NC_090732.1:66025638-66044128 GCF_036898095.1 Palaemon carinicauda
ATAGCAATTGATACACAGAGAATGCACGCTTGTTGAAGTCGCTCAGCCCAAAGAGCGTGACTGCAGGGATGTCAATTTACTTTTCCTTACACAGGGCCTGCCAACGTGGTCTTCTGGCACTTCAAAAAACCGGCTCCTCGTAAAACGCAACAGCACCATCTAACCTAACTCAGGAGCCGTGCCCTTACTTACCTGGAAGCTACGTTCCATGCAACCAACCATATCCTCACCTTACTCTGTGACTAAGTCTCAGCCCTATTTGTTTTCCAACTGGTTTCACTCATAGCAAGTGGTAGAGAAAGTTTTATAGTAGTAAGTCTTAGTGAATAGAAGAAACTGGGATAGTCAGGGTTGCCATGCCAGCAAACCCAAATTATGGTACAGGACTCTACAAATTATGGTATTTGACTTGAAATTATGGTCCATATATATTAAAATTATATTCATTTCATAATATCTTATCGTATAATCTTAATGCTGAATGAGATTTAACATTTGGACTATGCCTTATATTTAAGAATTCTTGAAGCATGACACAACTCCTGATGCGTCAGCGCCGTCACACTAAAAAGCGCCTGGGTAAATAGAAAGAGCTCTGGAGAAATAGAGGGCACCCGGGAATTAAGTGTGAATAAAACATCACAAATATGGAATAAGGAATAAGGTTTTTAGGTTCTAATGATTCTTTTTTATATACATCTTGATGATACTAAAATAACAAATGAACATATCAAAATAGAATGGCATTACGTGTATTCGTCTCTGATATTCTGCACATCTCTTTTACATTGTGTAGACTCTTTTCAAAACAAAAACATCTTGCTCTTGGAATGTTCATAAGTAAAGGGTCTTAATTTGCCATCATTTATAAGAGCCTTCAACAGATCATCTGTTCCTAAAGAAACAGCCACCATTGTTCTTTCCTTCTTGTGGTAAAATAGGATATTTCATGCGAATATATGTGATATCTGGATATAATAGGGTTTCTTTGGCAAAATTACAATATTGATTCTAAAATGACATGGAAGCATTATTGCCCTTAACTCACTACTGCATGTGAGTGACATTTATTATTGTTATTATGGTCGGCAAAACTCTGGTTTTACTATTATTAACACATGTACCTATCTCAAGCTACATTTTCTATATCGACTTGATTTCTATACAACTATTTTGAAAAGTATCCGCAGAGAAAGCTGCTGCTTTGCCGCCACTCAAAGGGTTCTTGCTCTGCAGTGGATTGCTTTGCTGTCAGATGAACAGGGATGGGCTGTGCACGTCAGCCGTGTGAGTCATTATTAGAGTATCATAATTAGCTAAAACTTGTTATATAATTACTAATCTGAAATAGGATCCCATATTCCATTACTTTATCAGTCTAGGTTTGATGTTTCTGTATGGTGGGTAGCAATAACCCTGCAATGTGTTCGGCATATTTTACTTCTCTTGGAAGAAAACTATGGTTACAAAGATACGTGAAAATTCTGAATTATGACGTAAAATTATTAAGGTATTGGAAAATATATATTTCAAAATCCTTTTCAGGTTACCCATAGACGGTGTACTGTATATGATGAACTGTTGGCAAGATTCTAAGTATGAAGGTAAATAGGACTAGACAAGAATGTCCCTATTGTCATACCTAACAAGACCAAACTTACTATAAATCAATAGAGCACAGGCTGCTCTTCAAAGACTTTTTCATTATCACCCGTAACTGATTATTAATATATATATGTATATATTGTGGAATACCAAACACAGTTGCTGGAACGTTGGCTTTATTCAGCTTAAAGTTGTGACAGGGTGTTGGCCAAGCCGGTACAGTGTTAGGGACTCAATGTTGCCAAGCAAGCATACAAGCACCAGCAGTCATAGTTACCAATTCACACCACATTCACCCCCACTGATAAGAAGAACATACAGTACAGTACACATCTGCATCATAACAAAACATGAATTCACTGATTTCACACCAACTGTAATTATTCTTACATAGCATTTGCATTACAAGGCTCACCTTATTGGCACTACAAATTTCATATTCATATTACAAAACTCATGAGTACTTATTTTATTTGATAACTGGGCTCATCTCACATAAAAACACATTGGTAACAATGGGCCCTATAACTACTAATTCATAATGAACACATTGACATAAGGACACTTACCACCCATACTATTCCCACTCATCTAGGAAAAAATCTAAGAGATAGCCTGGAGGGCGCCTAGTGCGACTTGTGCGTTGAGGCGCCTCTGAGGTTGGCGTTTCTGTGGGTGTTCCTTTCGATGGTACCTTTCCCGGGGTGGGCGATTCTGTGGTTTGTTGCGGTTCGGTTGCGGGCTCCCTACCCTGGTCTTGTTTTGTATCCACTTGACTTCTTTCCGTTCTCTAGCTGGGGTCTCCAGGTGGGAGGGTGGGTCCTTGATTAATGGGAGTCTTACCATTCTCTCGCATGTTGAAGATATGACAGCTTCCTTTATCGTGACAGGTGTTTGGACTGAATACTTTAGCTGCAGGAGCCAAGTGACGAGTCGACACAGTGAATTCCTTGCCGTCTTGGTGCGCAGCACGAACCCATTGTGGGTTGACATGCAGGAGTCTAACTTCCTCGACCTCAGGTTCGTACTTGGATTTCCTAACCGTTTTCTTTAGAAGAGCTTGTCCATTTTCTGTCATCCACGATGGAGCCGCCTGCCCGTATGTTGCTTTCCTGGGGTGCAGGAACATGCTCTCATGCGGTGTTTGGTTCGTAGCGACGCACAGAAGGGACCTCATGCTGTGTAATGCTTGATCCAGGACAGCTTCCCACATTTCTATAGGGAGGGAGAGAGAAGCGAGAGCTAACCTTACGATGCGCCACAAAGTTCCATTGGCTCTCTCGATCTGGCCATTGCCACGGGGGTTATACGCAGACGGATAGCTTGTAGCCTCTCCACGGTCATGAAGGAACTTTTGGTACTCTGACGACACGAAAGCAGGTCCCCTGTCTGAATGAATGTACTCGGGCAGGCCCCAAACTGAAAAGAGAGTAGAAAAACATTTAATGGTGGTACTCGCTGAGGTGTCTTCTGTTGCAAAGGCGAACGTAAATCTGATTATGTTGAGAATGTATCTGTTCTTTGTGGTGGACGGCATTGGACCTTTGAAGTCGATAGCCAGACGCTCGAATGGCCTGGTAGCTTTTATCAATGTTCCTGTTTCTTTGGAGAACTTAGGTTTGATCTTAGCACAGGTTTGACATTTACGTATGACAGTCCGATCTTCTTTAATGGTAAAGGGTAAGTTTCTCTGTCTTATGATGTGGGTCATCCTTCTGATTCCTGGATGGCACAGGTGCTCATGAAGCTGAGTCAGCTCATCTCCTTGAGTACAGGTAAGTGAAGCCACACATCCCAAGGCACGAGAGAGAGCGTCTGCTACTTGGTTCTTTGATCCAGGTCTGTATGTGATGTCGAAGTTGAAATAACTCAGTTCCAGCCTCCATCGCATTATTTTTTCATTCTTGATTTTGCCATGGTTCTTGGCGTCAAACATGAAACGCACCGATTGCTGATCAGTTATGAGTCTAAATTTACGTCCTAGCAGAAAGTGTCGCCATTTCTTGATGGCTTCTACGATAGCACATGCTTCGCGTTCCACTGCCGATTGTCGTTTCTCCGATTCTGAGAGCGAGCGAGAAAAGAAGGCCACTGGTTTTCCTTCTTGTGTCAATGAGGCTGCAACGGCGTCAGCAGAGGAGTCTGTTTCGACTACAAAGACTGCTTCGTCATCTATAGCAGCAACTGAAGCTCAAGATATTTCATTCTTTAGTCTTCGAGTGCTTGTTCTGCGGATTTGGCCATCGGGAAAGTTTTCACTCCGACTAAAGGTCGAATTTTCTGCGAGAAGCTCGGTACCCACTTCGCATAGTGGGATAAGAGTCCTAACGTTCTATTGAGACTAGGGGTACTGTCCGGAGGGTTCATCTCCAGCAACGAACGCATTCTCTCCGGGTCAGGTAGGACTTGGTGATCATTCACTACATGGCCCAAAATTGAGATTGATGTTTGAGCATAACCACTTTTCTTGTCATTTATGGTAAGTCCATACTTCAATGCAGTTTCTTGAAAGCGTTTCAGATTCCTGTCGTGTTCTTCACATGTGTGACCGCAGACCGTGATGTCATCTATGTAGGCGAACGTACCCTCTAGTTGTTCCTTACCAATAATTTCATCGAGAACTTGCTTAAAGCAGGTAGCCCCATTGGTTCCTCCAAAAGGCAAACGCGTGAATTCGAACAGCCTTCCATCCGCTTCGAACGCCGTGAATTTCTGATCAGCCATGGTCAATGGTATTTGATGATATGCTGCCTTCAAGTCTATGGAGCTGAAGTAGCGGTAAGTAGAAATTTTCTCAATCATCTCGGTGATCCCTGGAACAGGATAAGCAACTAGGTTGGTGAATCTGTTTATGGTTTGAGAGTAATCTATGACCAATCTTTTCTTATCACACTGATCGACAACTACCACTTGAGCTCTCCACGAACTGCGACTCGGTGTGATGATGCCCTCCTCAAGCAGCCTTTTTACTTCTCTCTTGATGAACTCAGAGTCCTCTTTGGAATACCTTCTGGATTTCACCTGTATCGGGTGACAGTCGACTCTCAGATTGTCAAAGATGGCTGGCGGTTCAATCTGAGCCGCTATCAGGGCACAAGGTGACTGGATGCTTAGCTCCAAAGGTGGTAGCGTCCCACCAAAGTCTACGCTGACTTGCTTGTGTAACTGTAGGAAGTCATGTCCCAAAACAACTGGAGCCACGCAATCGTCCATCAAGTGCAGACAGAACTCAGGGTATACTCTCCCACTTACAGTTAAATCATAATTGCAACACTTGTTAAGTTTCATTGTCTGTTTGGCATTAGCCATTGTTATGGTGCAGGCTGAAGATCGAGTCATTGAGTTCATAGCCCTAACTACTTTGGCATCTATAAAGCTTTTAAATGCTCCAGTGTCGACCAGCCCGTCCAGGGCCTCCCCTCCATTCAGTTCTACAGGTAGGACAGTTTTGTAAACACTTCGTAGTGCAGGGGAAGCTGCAGTCACAGCGGCCCCTGTTAAGGAAGCAGGGATGGACTGTGGGAGATTGTCTGGGATTATTCCAGCTACAAGATTAGAGTTAGTTGATTTACCATTATTGTTCCATCGTTTTCTTTGCGACTTGCAGACACGAGCATAATGACCTACCTTCTGACAGTTGGAACATGAGGCTTTCTTGGCTGGGCAGTGGGCTCAGGGATGTAGGGATCCTCCACAAAAGAAGCACCTCTGACTGCTGACGGCGGCAGCACACTCACTTGGATTCAGGGAGTCACTCATTTCGATCGGAAAACTCTTGGGATCCGTTTCGGGTTCTGCCTGATCATCTATCAATGCTGCCACTGTGGTATTGGTTTCACTTGCATAAGATGCTGAGTGCAGTTGAGACATTTCCAGTGCACAGGCTTGTTTCACAGCTGTGGATAAGTCCAAGGATAAGTTCTCCAACAGTCTCTGTCGGATTGCATTAGACGCCATACCCGTGATGTATAAATCTCTGATGGCCAGTTCTTCAGCCTGAGCGGCTGTACAATCAGTGAAGCTACATTCCAAGGCCAGACCTTTGAGGTTATGCAAAAAAGCGTCTAGAGTCTCGCCACTCTGTTACTTGCAAGTGGCTAATTTGTATCTGGCAAACACTTCACTTTTCTGTTTCCCAAATCTAGCCTTCAACAGGCTTATGGCAGTGGCATATGTGATGGCACTTTTGATTATCTTGAACAGTTTACAAGATATGTGAGCACGAAGCAAGGCCAACTTATCTGGATTTAAGTCTGGGTTGATTGCCGCACAGAACGCCTCCGCATCGGCTGATTCTGGGTCCACATCAATCGGGCTGGGCCTCAAAAACTTGTCCATGTTGAATATCAAGCTTAATAAATTGTGGAATACCAAAGACAGTTGCTGGAACATTGGCTTTATTCAGCTTAAAGTTGTGTCAAGGTGTTGGCCAAGCCGGTAAAGTGTTAAGGACTCAATGTTGCCAAGCAAGCATACAAACACCAGCAGTCACAGTTACCAATTCACACCACATTTATATATATATATATATATATATATATATATATATATATATATATATATATATATATATATATATATATATATATATATATATATATATATATATATATATATATATATATATATATACAGAGAGAGAGAGAGAGAGAGAGAGAGAGAGAGAGAGAGAGAGAGAGAGAGAGAGAGAGAGAATTACATTGTTAGATTAGAGTAGAGAACTAAACTGGAAGATGAAAGAACAAAACCAGTTTAGGTCAAAGGTCATGACATGACACAACCATTATCAAAAACTTCTCAAGTATCAGGGGAGAATCTTATATAACTGGAACCTTCCCCTCTTCCTCCCCCACCCCCTCCTGTGGTGTTAACAATTCCTCCTCAACAGGTTGTGTAGTGAGCCTAACTACTACACAGACAAGTGCCCCGTCCTGGCCTCTGTTACTCAAGGTAAAACTTGACAGGTTTTTTAGAGAGAACAGCAAGTTATTGATAAAATCCTATTATTAAATGGATAAAAAAAATAACATCAAAGATAAGATCATCCTAAAAAATTTTCAAAATGTATTATTTGTGGAGTACTTACATAGAAATATTAACTTTAATGAAAACCTACCAGTCAAAGGTGGGGAGTTTTCCCAGGAACACTGTTCAGAAAATTATTATTATTATTACTACGGGCCAACCAAGGGAAAGGCCCGTGCCAACAACAAGTGTTGGCTTTAATACCCCAACAACAACATGTTCAGAAAAACAACAAGTAGGAGAGACTGAGAGAGGAGAGAAATTTTTTATTTCAGTCAGAGAAAAAAGGAGTAGGCTTACGCAAAAAGCTTATCCCTGCTAGATTGCTGGAATGTGAAGTTGTTGCAAAAGCTGCAGGAAGGTGGGGGTCAAGGATAAAGAGAGGACTCTGGTGAGGATTTTGAAGGCGATGGGTTTAAGGTCTTTTAAGGTGAGTGACTCAATTTCTTGAGCCAGGGTTTGAGGTGGGTTTAAGGATGTTGGTTGAGAAGGAGGTATTGCTTGCAGTTGGGTGGCAGGTGCAGGCACAGGAACAGTGGTAGGCTGGCGCTGTCTTCTCTGGCGAGGAGGTCGCTGGTCCTTGGGTTGTTGCATCTTAGCTGGCTTAGGTTGTTTTGTAGGGATAGTGCTCTTCATTGCAGCTATCCTCCTAAGTCTCTCTGGGCAGCACTTGTTCAGGGCGTGAGGATGTCTGGAGCAATTAGGGAACTTGGGGTGGGTGTCTCTTCCATCTGTTTCGCAGTTTCTATTCCAGCAGAATATATATATATATATATATATATATATATATATATATATATATATATATATATATATATATATATATATATATATATATATATATATATATATATATATGGGCTCAAGCCATGTCGTCCTGATGGAAGTTCCTCAAGGTAGCTTCCTAGGGTATATTACAACTACGGCGATATTCCCAGAGAATTTACCTTATGGTACCCAGAATTCTAACTCCTGGAGCGAATATCCCTAATAAAAGAATCAGGGATATCACAAAATATCAGCGGACGTATTCTTGACACGCCACATGGCAATCTGTACCCAGAACAGAGTTAACACTTCGTAGGGGTCAAATGGCAAGAAAACGAAAACGATAAGAAAGGGGGAGCCATTCGTAAGGCATCTCTCCTCCCCGTTTCGTAAGCGTGCCCTGCGCCGCTCGCGGCGCCATCTGTATTCCTTTTTGCGTAGCTATACAACTCGGTGTTTTCCCTGTGTTTCTACCAAAATCTTGGATTTACTCAAGCTAATATGCTTTCTCCAACTTCTGCCTCCGATAAGTTGAGTACCAATTCTTTTATGTATAAATGTAGGCTCTTGGTAAATTTTAAAGTAATTAAAAGAGTTATCTTTGATACAAGAGCTGTTGCCTGCTGGAGGCGTCCTGGACGCTGTCGCTCGCTAGATAGGATTTATTTGGTTAGCCAGAGCGACGTTCCCAGCCCCCTTTTTGTTTTAATAAATTTAACTGCTTAGCTTATTTAGGAATACTTTTATGATGCTTGTAGTAATGGTGCCTTGGCGAAGGATTTGCCTAGGCTGGCCTACGCTAGACCTTGTAGCCTAGTCGTTTGGCCCTTGTACTTCCTGCATGATATTTAGTCTTCCAAGTGTGGTTATTTAATTTTTATTGAAGCGTTAGGCAACGTTATACATATAAGTTTATGCTGAGTTTTTCCAAGATGGTATATGAGTGAGTTTCGGTGATTTAGGTAATCGATTCTCCCAGTGCCTAGGCTAGGTTGTCTTAGGCCATTGATATGCTTTCTTGTTCCCCCCGTTTGCTCCCTTCTCTTCGGGGAAGGCATGCAAACCCTTTCTCTCTGCTTAAGCCTTGGGCTTAACCCTAATGGTTTATCTGAACTAACTTTCGATACAACTATATTGGGGTGGTACTGTACCTCCCAGCTCCAGTTAGTCTGGTTCAGAGAGGGGCAGTACAGCAGTGTTTTAAGTCTGAGTCTGTGTTTGTCTGGCTTGGGGTAGAGTCTCCCTCGCTGTCTGACACAGACATAGGAGGTTTAGCCTCCTTCGGTCACTCTTGAAGGTTTCTGTAGTTATGATTCCTTCGTTCGGTGACCCTTCAGACTTGTCCTTGCTGTTCCGGGTGTGGGGTGTGTCCTTTTCCCTGGAATAGCAATACCCTCCTTGCGTTGGTTGTAGGGAGGCAGCTAGCATTGCCGGCCTCCCTCCCCGGATTTCCCCTAGGCTGAGATGGGCTTTCTTGGCCGTGGGTGATCCTTAACCAGTGCAAGATTGGACAGGACTCTCTTGTCCCTTTCCCTTCTGTCCTTTCCGTAATGTTCCATTACTGTCTGCCTTCCTACATCCGTACCTAGCACAGGTTAGGATGTGGAGCTGACTTGGTTCCCTGCCGGCCGGCAGAGTGTGCCGGCCGGCAGAGGACCTGTTACCTTGAGTGCGGCCCGGTCCTCCCTTGGTCCCTCATCCACGCCTGTCTGTAGATCCGGTGGGCAGTGGTTAGGAAGCCTGAATTAGATTCTCCCCTTCCTTTCAGCACTCTTTCGGGTGTTGGGCGTTGAGGTAGTATAGCCTCTTAGCCCGGCACCCATTCTGTTTTCTTCTTGTGTGTTGTACTCTGCCGTCTGCCGGCCAAGTGGCCGGCAGCCGGGCAGTTGGTGTTCTCTAGTTCTCTTGCTGCCGGCCGGCGCTGGCTACATGCCTTTGCCGGCCGGTCTCCTCGCTCGTCTGCCGGCCGCTAAGAGTGGCAGCCGGCAGCCAGGCGCTACCTAGCGTGGCTGCCGGCCGGCATTGGTTGTTTACCTCTGCCGGCCGGCCTTTACCTCGCCCTGTCTGCCGGCCAATAGGAGTGGTGGCCGGCAGCCGGGCACCACCTAGTGTAGCTGCCGGCCAGCAGTCACTGCCGGCCGGCACAGACATCGGAACTAGAGTTCTGCCGCCTTAGAGTTCTTAAGTTCTATACTTGAGATCTACCTGTGGGGGGTGCCGGCCGGCGAGTGCCAGCCGGCACGTTACCCCATATACTGTATCAGTATTCCCCTGTATAGAATATACTGTGGGGAGAGGCTATGGTATAGTAATGTTACAACACTGTGTTTTCTAACATGCTTGTGTTGCTTTGTGCAGTCACTTGGTGTTGCCTTACAGAGATAGAAAGAGAGTTCTTTCTGTCTTTAGCCAGTATGTTAAAATCACACCTTAGGTGTGAGCTACACCTATTTCCCTTGGGAAACATTTACTTTGGTTATTCTAGCAAAGACTGACCATTTGATTTTAATTGCTGGAAGGCTACAGCAAGTGACTGTGTGGGAAACACAAGTGTGTGTCTTTCCTTTAAATTTTGTACATGTTTTTTATATACATGTGAATTGAAATTCACCTGATATTCATGGAAATTTTCTTCTTTTACAGGAGGAACACCCGAAGTGCGGTAGCGTCTTCTGCAACGTCCGCAGTAAGAACTTCTGCGGGCATGATTCGTGTAGGAGGCACGCGGCTTGTGCAGCCTCCAAGGATGATCTCCGTTACTGGGACCCTCAGGTATGTTCAGTATGTACTAACCTGCTAGCTGAGGCCTTTGATTCCCCTAGGTCGGCGGAGTCAAGGGATGCAGCGAGGGAGAAGCTTCGTGTTTGGGTAAGGGGTTTCCAAAAGAACACCTCTGGACCTTATCTTCCAAGTGAGAAGATGAGGGCGTGCCTCTTTCCCAAGGCTTCTGCTGACGCTGTCATCCCCCAGCCTCGCCCGGAGATCCCTCTCGTCCAGATCCCCGTGGATGCTGAAGTCGCGGATGCCATGCAAGACATTCAGCTGGACGACAAGATGTCGGACGTGTCCGAACCTGCGGAAGAGGACCTCCTCGCAGGGGGCGAGGACGAGGATCAAGACCCGGGCATCGTGGAGGAAGAGGATGCCGTGCCATCAGATGCTCCGGTTCAGGCCCCTGAACCTATCCCCTCTACTTCGTCCGCTCTTCCACCAGAGCTGGGACAAGCTCTCTCCTCTATTGTTGGCATGATACAACAAATGCAGAAGGAGAACAATCAGAAGGCAGCTGCAATGGAACTACAGATGCAGAGGATTGCAGCATCACGTGGGCCTCAGAAAAAGCTCAACGTGAAAGACCTTCCTGTGTGCTCGGATGCCAACCCGTGGAGGTATGCCGAGCACATGCCGATGACGGTCGGGAAGATCGTCATATCGGAGGAGCTAGGTTCAGTTCCCCTTGAGGAGGTGGAATTCTGGCCCAGCAGAGGGGCTTATCCGGACTGTTACATCCGTCTGAAGAAGGAACCGGCCTCGAAGGAGGAGACGGAGCCGAAGGAGGTGATCGTCTTGGACTACGCCAAGGCTCAAGCTTCGCTGGCGTCTGCAATGAAGGAGAGGGGCTTCTCGAACTCGAAAGTTGCTGCTTTGAGTAAGAAGCAGCCTTCCTTCATATCCTCTCCGGCTAGGGCCTTTCCCTTTCTGCAGAAGGGGTTCGCGGCCGTTCTGAAGGCAGTCGAGGCTGGCAAACCATGCCCCTCCTTGGAGGAGTGCAAGCCTTTGTCTTTAGCCTTGCCGATGGACAACAAGGACTGGAAGGACGTCCATCTTACCTTTTCGGTTGGGAAGTTGGACGCCGATATCGCAGGTCGGCAGTTCGGCGAAAACCTCCCTAAGCTGTCTGAATTCCTTCTGCGAAGGGAGCTCGAGACAAAGGAATGTCTGGCAGCCTCGATGTCTCTCCAGACAACCATGGAGACAATGGCGAGCGACCCCAAGGTCCATGAGATGTTCATGGTGGTGGCCAAGAACCATCTGGCCACAGTGACAAAGGACCTCTATAGCTTTGTCAAGGCGAGGAGGGCCTGCAGGGAGTTTGTGTTCGCCTCGGCTACAGTTAGGCACGAGCCGAAGAAATTGATCTCATCCAACATCTGGGGCAAAGATCTTTTCCCCAGTGATGTAGTTAAGGAGGTGGTGGACAAGGCAGCCACGGAGAATAGGAATCTTCTCCTTAAGTGGGGCCTGTCCCTCAAGAGGAAGTCTTCCCCCGATGAGGGTCCCCAACCGAAGGGGAAGACGAAGAGATCTAGGTTTTCTCCCCGCCCAGCCAAGCCTTTCAGACAGCAACGCCAGCAGCAGCAAAAGTCGGCTTTGCCTCCGGTGCCCCAGATGGTAGCCCAGGCCCCGACCACCTTCCAATGGGTGCCCCAGGCCGTGTCCTCGCCATCCCCGGCATTCAACCCAGTGTTCGAAGGGCAGTCTACTACCTTTCGAGCAAAGCCTAGAGGAGCAGCCAGAGGCTCGTCTAGACGCTCCTCAAGGGGAAGGGGATCCAGAGGTGGTCGTGGCCAAGGAGGCAAGACTGCAGGGCAGCAGTCAAAGTGAAGTGATGCCGGTAGGAGGGAGACTACAGTACTTTCGGGATCGTTGGACCTTCGATCCCTGGGCCCACAGCCTGCTCAAAAATGGACTGGGTTGGAGCTGGTACAGCACTCAGCCCCCGAGCCCTCGATTTGTCCAACACTCCACCCCCGTTTTGGAGGAGTACATTCAAGAACTGTTGGAGAAAAAGGTGATCCGGAGGGTAAAGTCCATCAAGTTCCAAGGGAGGCTGTTTTGTGTTCCCAAGAAAGACTCGGGGAAACTCAGAGTCATTCTGGACTTGTCGCCACTCAACAAGTTCATAGTGAACCACAAGTTCAAGATGTTAACGTTGCAACACATAAGGGCCTTACTGCCCAAGAGGGCATTTACCGTCTCTATCGACTTGTCAGACGCCTATTGGTACGTTCCAATCAGTCGCCGTCTCTCCCCCTACCTAGGATTCAAGCTACAACGAAGACTTTATGCCTTCAGAGCGATGCCTTTCGGGCTAAACATAGCCCCAAGGATCTTCACGAAGCTTGCGAGCGCAGCGCTCAAACAGTTACGCATAAAAGGGATCCAGGTGGTAGCCTACCTGGACGATTGGCTGGTGTGGGCAGCATCCAGGGCGGAATGCTTGCAGGCTTCCCTACAGGTGATTCAATTCCTAGAGTATCTAGGGTTCAAGATCAACAGAAAGAAGTCTCGTCTTTCTCCATCTCAGAGGTTCCAGTGGTTGGGAAATCACTGGGACCTAGTGTCACACCGGTTCTCCATCCCGATGTCGAAAAGGAAGGAGATAGCGGGGTCTGTCAAGAGACTTCTAGATTCCGAGAGGATATCAAGACGCGAACAAGAGAGGGTTCTGGGCTCTCTTCAGTTTGCGTCGGTAACAGACCCGGTGCTAAGAGCACAGCTAAAGGATGCAGCCGGAGTTTGGAGAAGCTTTGCATCAAACGCGCGAAGGGACTTGAGGAGACTGGTTCTGCTTCGGCTACGTTCTCTTCTCAGACCGTGGTCTCAGGCCAGTCGTCTAAAGAGGTCGGTACCTCTTCAGCCACCTCCCCCGTCAGTGACGATTCACACAGACGCTTCAAAGGAAGGGTGGGGAGGTCACTCTCATCGAAAGAAGGTCCAAGGGACCTGGTCCAAGCTATTCAGGACCTTTCACATAAACTTTCTAGAAGCTATGGCAGTACTTCTTACCCTGAGGAAAGTTTCCCCGCATCATTCGATCCACATAAGGTTGGTACTGGACAGCGAGGTGGTTGTGAAATGTCTGAATCGGCGCGGATCGAGGTCCCCACCTCTCAACCAGGTGATGTTGGCCATATTCCAACTGGCGGAGAAGAAGAAGTGGCACCTGTTGGCAGTTCACCTTCAAGAAGTCCGCAATGTGACAGCGGACGCTCTATCCAGGGTTACACCGGTAGAGTCGGAATGGTCCCTAGACGCAGGATCATTCTCCTTCATCTCGAGTCAAGTCCCTGAACTGCAGATAGACCTCTTCGCGACGAAGGACAACAAGAATTTGCCGCGATATGTGTCCCCGTACGAGGACCCCTTGGCGGAAGCAGTGGACGCGATGTCCCTCGATTGGAACAGATGGTCCAGGATCTACCTGTTCCCCCCTCACAACCTTCTGTTGAGGGTCCTCAACAAACTGAGGTCCTTCAAGGGAGTAGCAGCGATAGTGGCCCACAAGTGGCCGAACAGCGTGTGGTTCCCTCTGGCTCTGGAACTACGACTGAAGTTTCTGCCGCTCCCGGACCCAGTTCTGACCCAGCGAGTCCAGAAGTCGACTGTCTATGCTTCATTACAGAAAACCCGGACCCTGCAGCTCATGATTTTCTCTCCCTAGCGGTGAAGAAGCGGTTCGGGATCTCGAAAGACAGCATTGACTTCCTGGAGGAATATAAGTGCAAGTCTACTAGAAGGCAGTACGAGTCTGCTTGGAAAAAATGGGTGGCCTTTGTCAAAGAGAAGAATCCGCTGAGATCTCGACGGACTTCTGCCTGTCCTTCTTCATCCACCTCCACGGGCAGGGACTGGCAGCTAACACGATTTCTACGTGTAAGTCTGCTTTGATAAGACCCATTCTGTACGCCTTCTAGGTAGACCTCGCTAACGAAATCTTTAATAAGATCCCGAAGGCCTGCGCCAGACTTAGACCTTCAGCTCCTCCAAAGCCTATTTCATGGTCTTTAGATAAAGTCCTTCATTTCGCCTCATTACTGAATAATGAGGAGTGTGCACTGAAGGATTTGACTCAAAAGCTTAACTTCCTTTTTGCAATCGCGTCCGGGGCCAGAGTTAGTGAGATTGTGGCCCTCTCGAGAGATGAGGGCTGTGCTCAGTTCCTGGATGGGGGAGAACTGAACCTGTTTCCGGACCCTACGTTTCTCGCCAAGAACGAGCTGCCCACCAACAGGTGGGGTCCCTGGAAAATCTGCCCTCTGAAAGAAGATGCATCTCTATGTCCAGTAGAATGCCTAAAGGTCTATCTTCGTAGAACTTCAGACTTCAAAGGGGGTCAACTGTTCAGAGGAGAAACATCGGGCTCGAATTTATCTTTGAAACAACTCAGGGCGAAAATTACATACTTTATTCGCAGAGCGGATCCTGACAGTTCACCCGCAGGTCATGATCCGAGGAAAGTTGCTTTATCCTTAAACTTCTTTAACTTTATGGATTTTGAACACCTTCGTTCATATACTGGCTGGAAGTCTTCCAGGGTGTTCTTTCGCCACTATGCTAAGCAAGTGGAGCAGCTAAAGAGGTCTGTGGTAGCAGTTGGTTGCGTCGTTAACCCTGCTGTTTAACTCTGCGAGGAACAGTGGATTTAATTGGGTGAGTGTATAGTTATATGCGGTGCTATAACTGGGAGTGAGGGCACCGGGTGCCCACAGTGACTGTTCCGTCTTTAAGGTGAATTTAGCAAAAGTACAGACATGTGTGCCGGGCGTTTTTGACGCTAATGTCAGTGGCTAGTAACATGGACTTTTAACTTTGATACCTTGGTACGTGAAAAGTGACTCTAATGTTTTCTTTTAGATAAACATATATCTGTTTACTACCGTACTTGTGCAAATTATTGGTTATCCACCTCTTATATGTATATAATTGTTGTAACCATGTCTATTTATTGTTTGTCAATAAACTTGTTCTCGGGAACCTTGTGTCTCCTTCACCTATGTCAATTTCTTATCAGTTATTGAGCATTCAGCCTATGTACGTTAATCGGGGATATCTATAATAGCCTGTTCCTTGAAGCAAGCCTTGTTGCATTGGTTTATACTTTCCTTAGCGTAAAGGGCTCCATCCTCTTCAGAGGACGGTGGCGGCTGTAAGTTTATTCTCACACAGATATAAACCTTTTGTCCAACTCAGTATCGACCATATGGTTGGTCGATATTTCCTTTTGATGCTGTAGTTCCTTACAGACTATACTTTACTTCATATAGGGTGAGACCACTATATTGGCTTGCCAGTGATTCATACATAGGTATATGTACTCTTCGTTCCTTCTCAGAGGCTAGTAGGATTCTTCCCTGTAGGGGGCAGGAAGCACTATCATGGTTTATGGTTAGTGAAAAGATGTATAACGGTAACATCTTAGGTCTCTCAGTCGAGTTGACTAGGGAAATATTTCTGAGGAGTGCGGCACATTTTGAAAATCCACAGATACGGTAATGCTCTGGTATACTTCCATCAGGACGACATGGCTTGAGCCCAAAAAACGGATTTTGAGCGAAGCGAAAAATCTATTTTTGGGTAAGATAGCCATGTCGTCCTGATGGACCCGCCCTGCCCCTTTCCTTTTAAAAGAAAAAAAAAAGGGAAGGGGCTGTAGGACCCCTCCCTACATACAGTATCTGTAGCACCTCGTGTATCGCTACAAGGAATACAGATGGCGCCGCGAGCGGCGCAGGGCCCGTTTACGAAACAGGGAGGAGAGATGCCTTACGAACGGCTCCTCCCTTTCTTATCGTTTTCGTTTCCTTGCCATTTGACCACTACGAAGTGTTAACTCTGTTCGGGGTACAGATTGCCATGTGGCGTGTCAAGAATACGTCCGCTGATATTTTGCGATATCCCTGATTCTTTTATTAAGGATATTCACTCCAGGAGTTAGAATTCTAGGTACCTTAAGGTAAATTCTCCTGGAATATCGCCGTAGTTGTAATATACCCTAGGAAGCTACCTTAGAGGAACTTCCATCAGGACGACATGGCCATCTTACCCAAAAATAGATTTTTCGCTTCGCTCAAAATCCGTTATATATATATATATATATATATATATATATATATATATATATATATGTATATATATATATATATATATATATATATATATATATATATATATATATATATATATATATATATATATATATATATATATATATATATATATTCAAATAAGCCATATATATTTTTGATACATTAATGTCTGGATTCTCTTAACGACCTCGGGATCAAAGCCCTAGGCGAAATCACACATAGACAAGAGCTTGTGACCAGCCGGGAATCGAACCCTGGTCGACAAGTTTGTATAGACAGTGACTAAACCCCTTTCTTCGTGCCAAAGTAGTTTAGTCACTGTCTATACAAGCTTGTCGACCAGGGTTCGATTCCCGGCCGGTCACAAGCTCTTGTCTTTGTGTGATTTCGCCTGGGGCTTTGATCCCGAGGTCGTTAAGAGAATCCAGACATTAATGTATCAAAAATATATATGGCTTATTTGAATATGAAAAAACACGTCTAAATATGCAAAATTTATCAAACATATATATATATATATATATATATATATATATATATATATATATATATATATATATATATATATATATATATATATATATATATATATATATATATATATATATATAGAGAGAGAGAGAGAGAGAGAGAGAGAGAGAGAGAGAGAGAGATCTGGGTCTAGGGTTGAAATTTAGCATTTATAATTTAGCATAATAAAAAGTAGTGTAATTTATGTGACTTGATTTTATTTCCTGTTTGATGGACTTTGTGATGGTTTATGAAACCCTTTGGATGGAAGGATGCAAGTTGGAAGGATCAGATTGGTGCCTTCGAAAATCTTTGCTTTTGACTCTTGTTGACTAATTGTGGTTTGTTGATCGAGAGAAGGAAGTAAGTAAGCAACTAAGCGAAGGAGAAATGAAGGAAGTAAGGAAGAAATGGAGGAAGGAAGAAGTGGAGGAAGGAAGAAATGGAGGAAGGAAAAAAATGGAAGAAGGAAGAAATGGAGGAAGGAAGAAATGGAGGAAGGAAGAAATGGAGGATAGAAGGTTTGGAGGAAGGAAGGGGAGAATATTCTGAGACATAATCAGCTGTTTTATAACCAACACCCAGAATATTGAATGGAGATAATGAAAATTTTATATTTAGGTAAATTCACAGTTTTTCCTTCAAGTTAAAATGACAGAGACAAATATTTTTATTAGGAGATTTTTAATCATATTACAACTCATCAAACTTTTTTTTTCTATCTTCCTTATTTTAAGGTTTCTTTGGTCTTCGTCTCTTTGCAATCTAGAATAAAAAAAATAATTGATTTACCTGTTTGTAATCATATATTTAACCAAATTTAATCATGAGGAGATTTTCCCTTTGCAATTGCAGTGTTTTATAAGGAGTGGTGCATTTGGAAATCTCTTTCTTACGGTTTTTTGAAGGTAATTTTTTTAGGGGTAGACCCATCTGCTTCCTCTAGGACATATCCAGTAATATTCTTTGTGTTTGGGTTTGTTATTTCTTATTATGTGATAAGATGATATAGTCTCTTCTCAAAGTTCATATTATAATCATAAAAATGTTGGAGTTCTGTTCCTAAGTAGTTTGTCTGTCTCGAGAATTATATTATTTTCTAAAAACCTTTACTGTGATGTCTCCATTTCAGTATAGAAGACCATTCTTTTCCTTATCATATACGGAAAATCTAGTTTTAAGGTAATATTTGTGTTTGTGTTTGCCGACGAGAATATATTTTGATGTGATGATTCGAATTATCATCTCATCTTTTATTCGTCAATAGTTTTGGAGGAGGAGACAAAAGAGTTTGTATTATGGAGGTTACTCAATGTTCAACACCTTAATGAATATATATGATGTTTAGACTGATTTTTAAGTGGAAAAGTAAAAGTTGAATCAAACCACTTTATATTTTAGGGATTATATTTTAAGTTCAGTTTGATTAAAAAGATCTTTGACAATTAAATACAAAAGATGGAAGCGAGGAAAGATAGAAGGAGGATCACATTTAGAGAATGAGCAAAAGGAAAATATCTAAATGAACGTGTTGTTGCAGGCGAAGAAACAACCCTGACTACTCGTAACTCATAGGAAGCTAGAACAGTTAGAAATGGAAGGGTAGAAATAGTTGAGGAATATAAATATACAGGAGATTGGTCCTACTCAGAAAAGGGAAACCATAGTCTCAGCATAAGTAAAAGGGAAGCAAAGTTAAACTACATGATGAT
>NC_090732.1:66044628-66104628 GCF_036898095.1 Palaemon carinicauda
ATTTAATGAAAATATATGTAAATGGTGCTATGATAATGATGTAACCGTTATGAAAACTAATGGTTACTTTAATCTGGGAACTGGTATGATTGGCATGAAGACTTTGATTATGAAAATTTGAGTGCAATAAGATTGTTAGATGCTATATCTTCTACATCTCAAGTTAAAGTAGTTCCACTGATTGGTCAAAATAGAAAGCACATGCCTCTAATAGTCAATACAAATAGAAATGCGCCCTTTCAGGTGAAAGATAGTAACCAGACAAATAGGAATACGGAACGAAATCAGAATAGACTAAGGATTGACAATCGTGATCCTTTCTTATTCTCAAATAAACTTCAATGCCAGACACAGATTCACTGACTCATGCACTTATAATAGAGGACATGGAGATCACCATAGGGAAAATAATTATAGGCTGCAAAATCGCAAAGCTCATTACAAAGCTCATTACCTGCAAACTTGCAATAGTTTCAAGAATAGAAATAGTAAGGGATGTTTTAATTGTGGTGAATTCAACCATGTTCAGTCCAACTGTAGATTTGTAATGGATGTCAGGAATATGGACATAAGAGTAGACTTTGCACCAAATATAATCATAATTATCATTAGGTAGTAGGCCAAGATGGCCGTGCCGCACAGAGTAATTATCTGGAAATTTTTTATATTAATGCACAATCTTTATTAAGTCACAAATACGAAATAGAGCTTCTGCTAACACAACACAAAATTGATGTAATGTGCTTAAGTGAAACATGGTTGTCTGCGAATATGAGAAATGGTTTCGCTAATGTATCATCATAAAATTTATATCGAGAGGACCACGGCAAAGGCGATGGTGTGTGTGTGTGTATGTAAGAGACTATTTAAAGGTAACCGAATTTGACAACGGCCTTGAGAAGCAGGAGGGAGTTGAATGTAAGTGGTTAACTCGACAACACCGCTATTTACCCTCAGTTATTATTGGTTGCTTCTACCACCATCATAAAGCTACCATAGATTCTTTTAATTTTATTTTAGACTCTTAAAAACGTAGTTCTAAGGAATAAACCTATTTTTATATTCGGTAATTTAAATGATGACCTGCTGAAAGCTGGTAATAAAATGGCTGGGCTTATTGATAGTGTAAAGTTAGACCAACTGATCGACATGCCTACTAGAGTAACTTTTAGAAGAAGCTTTGGTTTTTTTTTTCAAACGCTATTTGGAACGCCCTGCTCATTTTGTGATTTTGAGACGGTTTTCCAAGGGTTTTCTTATGAATTTGGACTACAGCATGTGAGTAAGATGTTAGTGAACTAATTAGTGTTCAAGTAAACTTGTTTGTGTCATAGTTTCTATTAGTAGACGTAGTTTGCCTTGATACACCCCCGAGGAATCGCCAAGCCGGAGCAGGGCTGCCACTCAGAATTTTACTTTTCCCCTACAAACGAGGACCATTTTCCCCTACTTTCCCCTACGCAATAATTTTGTTTTTGTTGCACTTTTAGGTCACTTTAAACTCACGATTTTTAATATATATATATATATATATATATATATATATATATATATATATATATATATATATATATATATATATATAAATATATAAATATACATATATATATATATATATATATATATATATATATATATATATATATATATATATATATATATATATATATACATACTGTATAGGTGTGTGTATTATATGTGTGTGTATATATATATATATATATATATATATATATATATATATATATATATATATATATATATATATATATATATATACTGTATATGTGTGTGTATTATATGTATATATATACATATATATATATATATATATATATATATATATATATATATATATATATATATATATATATATATATAAACAGTACTTATGATATATTTAAAGAACAGTAACAAGATTAAAACAAATATCTCTTATATAAACTATAAAAACTTTAACAGAACAAGAGGAAGAGAAGTAAGATAGAATAGTGTGCCCGATTGTACCCTTAAACAAGAGAACTCTACCCCCAAGACATTGGAAGACCATGGTACAGAGGCTATGGCACTAATCAAGACTTGGTTAACAATTGTTTTATACTGGGGTGTCCAGATTATTCAGTGTGTGTGTGTGTGTGTGTGTGTGTGGGCAAAGAGAAAATGAACGATACAAATGATAAAGCTTTTGGCTACTGATTTTAATTTGCACATCTATATCAATTACTTGTAATTCAGTTACTGGGTCAATGAACTGTTTGGTAACCTAGTCAATTTCGAGAAAGGAGTCTTGTTGGGAGGAAGATTGGCAGTCTTGCCCCAGACGGCCACTAATGACAGAAAATAATGTACGGAAAATCGAAAAATCACAATAAACTAGGAAAAATTATATGCATAAAGTTCCATTGATATCTGACATAAGTGAATAGAAAAATAATGAATTAACTTACATAATAAATGCCTAAAAGTCCAGGTCATTGTCGATAAACGAGAACTGGATGATGAATTGTAGACAAGTCTGGCTTCTCTTTACAATTAACACTTATTTTCTTCTTTGAAGGCTGAAGATTAATACAGGCCAATGCGATCAAAGTAGAAGAGTTGGTGAGGTCAGAGAAATCCTATAGATATGGATATTTTGTGTTTGTTTGGATGTACAAAACCATCGATAGGGAAGAGAGAAATATATTAAGAAACAAAGCGCATTAAGTGTTTGATGCATGCATGCAAATAAAACATAACTTTAATTCTTATTCAAAACGAAAAATTCCAATTAAATAGCAAAACCATCTCTATAATATGATGTCCTGTTGTATTCTGTGATAGCATACCATTTGGAGTCCGATTAAAAGTTTCCTTAATACTAGACTTGGGCAATCCTTCGATTTTCTCCTCCAACTGAGTTAAGACCTCGATTTTCTAATTCCACCCCTCGTCTTCTGTATAGGATAAGGATTTGGGTTCTATACTGAACCAATCTTTTGATTTTATTTCACAATACTTCATAAAAACTACATTATTTCCGTTCGGTTTTTTTTAACACTCGTGGCCCACGGACTAAATCCCTACAAATTTTAATTTTCCCCTACATTTTAGCATTTATCCCGTAGGGATTCCCTACTCCCTACATTTCACTAGAATCCCCTACGGTAGGGATTTTCCCCTACGAGTGGCAGCACTGAGCCGGAGGTTTCATGTCGCCTCAGGCGATATGACATCATATGACAACTTCCAATGTCTACGAGACTTAAACCAAAGACTACAGTGGGGTTAAAATTTTCGTGTCCCCCTAATTATGAGTCGGCATATAATGTCATATTTAATAATTTAAAAATTAGTGAAAAAGACATACGAGGATTTCAGAACATGCCAAATAACAGTGTCTGTGAAATTTATTGAGGAGAAGGTTTTTTATGTCTTAATACGAGAGTACGAAGACAAAGTGATTCATTTCGGTAATGGCGAAAAGGCCCTAGTAGTCAATTTGAGCAGTGTAAATGCTTATGTATCAATACATTATGCACATTCTGATATAGAAGACTCCCTTTTAATTAGTGTCCTCGAACAGTATGGAAAAGTTCTTCATCTAAGACATAATACTTTTTCTCATGGGAGAGCGAGTGATCTGGAAAATGGAACACGCTCTGTGAAAATGAAAATAAAAAAAAAAAATATTCCATCTTCCATCAGTATTTGTGGTTATAATGTTGTGTTTTAATATAATGGCCAGAAAAAGATGTATTACAAGTGCGGAAGAGACTCTCATATGGCAGTTAACTGTAATATGGATAGTCAGCCTAAGTTAAATATTTTCAATTTGAATGATTTCCCAACAATGCCCGGCCAGGATTCTGATAAGGGCCGGATCCCGGAAGAAGATGGTACTCCCGATGTTTAACTGGTAACAGGTAATAAAGGAAATGTGGAACAGCCATGTGATGGAAAGAGTGTTGAAAGTGATAAAAAAGAATCCAGCAACCTTGTATAGGACCAGCTAGACGAGTTACGCGAAGCGGTAGGAGAACAAATAGTGACAATTCCCTTATCCAAGAATGTTGATGATGTTGCTGTTCATCAACACTCAGTCGAAATAGAAGATCGATCACGTGACTTTGAGGGTCATGTTCCAAGTAATAGTGATAATTTAACTGATACCGACAGTGACAGAGACATTTTTGCAATGAAAAGTGCACCCGAAGGAGCTTCTCAAGCTACGGAAATAACCGAGGATGAGGGCCAACCCTCACAAGATGAACCTCGTATTCCTTATACTATTGAGGATGATATGAATGAAGAACCGGAAAATCTTAAGGAAATCAATATGGCGGTTCCAGTGCATAGGGTTGAGGAATCAGTGGATGGTGCTACTGAAGAACGTGACATGGATGTAGAGGTAAATAAAGTCAGTGATATTGAAAACGATGTGAAAAAGGAGGATAAAGGTGATGCCAAAAGGCCAGTGGAATAGGAATTTAGATACTGTAGGACCTACAGTATCTAAATCCATATTCCAGTGGCCTTTAATTTACCTACAGTGTAGGTAAATTAAAGTTAATTGGAGGAAAATCCAATAAAGAATAAAGGAAGGAAGAAAAAATGAATGGAAAAGATAGGTTGTCAAAGAAAAAGGAAAAGTAATTGTTTCAATGTTCGTCTTTGTAATGTCTCTTTCTGTTGCCACTTTAAATATTACTGGCTTAAATAAGGAAATTAAACAAATGAAAGTGTATCCCTTATCATGTACTATAAAATTTATATTCTGTTGATTCAGGAACATCGTGTTAAAGATATTTCAGGTTTGAGTTATCTCACGAATTTTATGTGTATAGTGTTCAATCCATCAATCAATTTAGAAGGAGGTGCAATGATACGTATAAATAATAAAACAAATGTAAAACTTTTAACCAAGGAGATGGATACTAATGGTAGAATTGTTGGTGTAAGAGTATGATATAATAACTGCATTATACCTATTATAAATGTGTATACTCCATCTGGTGCAAGTAAATTTGCTGAAAGGGAAGACTTTTTCAGGAATGAATATTTATTACTTACGAAATAATATTGATTATCTTATTTTTGGAGGTGATTTCAACTGTATAACAAGCACAAGAGATTGTAATAATAATAACAAAGCCTTACTGTCTAAGTCTATGGGTACTCAATTGAAAAACTTTGCTTTGAAAGATTATTACAAATTCACAAACAGGATATTAGAATACACTTATATATGTAAAAACTATGGATCCAAAATAGACAGGATTTATACTGTAAAGTTATTGATAACATAACATCTGCAGACACCATTCCAATAAGTTTTTCATATCATAGTATGGTTGTTTTGAAATTAAACATAATCACACAAAAAATTGGCACAGGGAATTGGAAGTTACATGTTAAAGTTTTAGATTCAGATGAAATTGAAGAAATTTTTTTTACATGTATGGCAGTTTATAAAGCAGAAAAAGGGTACATTTGATAACATAATTTTATGGTTGGACTGGACAAAATCACAATGCAAAAAATTCTTTGTCAAATTATGTAAAAATATTTCACAAGAAAAGTATGGATTGCTGAACTTATTACAAACAAGATTGAGTCAGCTTTATGAAATCAATTATAAAATAAGTGTAAATTATGAAAATATGATTCTCCAGAATAGGATTTGTGACATCCAGATTGAAATATTAGAAGGTATAAAGATAAGAGCCAAACTAAGTGATCGCACAATTGGTGAAAAAATATCTGCACATCTACTTGGTACTGAGAATAAAAAGAATCATGCACGATTTACTAACATAAAACAAGCAGATGGTTCCATTATAGAAACACAGAGGGAATTCCTGTTTAAAGGAGCACTTTGAAAAATTGTTTAGTAAGCTAACTAGTCAGGTAAAAAGTCAAGATAATTTTCTTAACCTATGCCATTCTGTCCTAGATCAAGAAGATGTAAGTTTATTAAGTAGAGAATTAGAGGAAATTGAGGTTTTAGATGTTATCAAGAGTATGTGTAAAGGAAGATCACCAGGGTATGATGGACTTCCAATGAAATTCTACAAAAAGTTTCGGTCTTTAATAAAGTCTGACGTTAAATAAGTGTTCAGATCCATTGTGAATGTACAATATATGTCAGATAGTCAAAATTTGGGTGTAATAAAATTATTAGCTAAAATAGGAGATTTATCGTTGGTGGAGAACTAGAGACCTATGTCCCTACTAAATGTTGACGATAAAATCTTTGCTAAGGTTTTAGCAAACAGATTGAGATGTGTTATTGGGAAGATTATCTCCCTAGAACAATATTGTGCAGTGAAGGAAAGGTATATTGTAAATTGTAATAATACGATTCGAGATGTAGTTTTTCATGCAAAACAAAAGAGTGCAGACTAAGCAATTCTAAGCTTAGACTGGTCTAAGGCTTTTGATAGTCAGTATGGATTTTGTTTTTTAAGTAATGAAGAAATTTGGTTTACGAGATGAATTTATGGCTCTAGTTAGAATATTATACCAAGATTGTTTAATTAGTATCTTGGTAATTGTGTTTATGAGTTCACCTTTTTGTATTAAAAGGTCTGTAAGATAAGGCTGCCCTATGTCAATGCTGTTATATTGTATATTTAAAGAACCTTTGTATAGAGCAATAAAGAGTAATAACAAGATAATAGGGCCTAGCATTCTATCAATGCAATACTGTGCAACATTACTCTTAATACCCGAAGTGCATATAGTATTACAGTACAAAATACATAACAGTCTCCTCCCCTTTAACTTGACATTGTACAAAACTTTACAAATCTAATCGCTCAGGGGGCTTCCCTTTATTCATCCTATAGGGAAATATTCTAACTTCATCCTGTACTGGCACATGAATAGATTCGGAATCTACTGTGGGAAATAATTCCGGGAAAGGCTTCTCCGTTTCTGATTTCCGGACCCGAGCCTGAAGGATAGAGCGCCAACACTCTCACACTTGACAAACTAAAGAACCGCAACGAAGACGGTTTGCTTTCCTTGCACACGTTTAAGTCCACAGATTACTCTCTACTGGGATTGTCGGCACCGATAACACCTTGATGTTCAGACGCTACTCCAGGGCACAGAATAGTAAATCCCAATCAAGTGTGGTTGGACTGAATCAGTTACGTTAACGACAGTTTCACAAAGAGTTAGGGAGAGCAATACTGTATAAGTCAAAACGTCCTAAGGACCACCGGGAGGTAATACCGTAAAACATTACAATGAAGGATTGACACCGATAGCTTTAGATTGACGTAAATATAAACTTCCCCTTAAGTCATATCTCACCTCATGAGATAACTCATTTAGTCATTTCAAAATGTAAAGGTCAAATTAAAAACAGTTAATAATTTTAACCTAAAAATGGCGTTTATTTCCATAAAGTACAACAGGAATTTTCACCTAACTGACACAGGAAAAAAACAGCAAAACTACCTAATTGAAATTTGAATAAAGACCGCATGGCATATGGAAAAATGAAAAAATGCCAAGAAAATGGTCAAATCAATTAAATCGTAAATCAATAATCAAATGACTAATCAACCAATGAAAGTAAAAATGGTGACTGAAATAATACCAAAAGTTCTACTCACTACTTTGAACACATTCCTCTCGGGCAAAAAAAATTCAAACTTGATGGAAGGGAACAGGAACACAAGTTATAGTAACAGACACGCCATGAATGATTAAACCAGACAGTTTAAACATGACTTCCTAGCTAAATGTGCACATCGTCAAATAAAGGCTAGAAAAAATATGGGGGACAGTTCCTTGGCCTAGGTTGAGCACCATTAATTAGTACTCACGCTCTTGAGGGTTGATTGTAGACTCTGGAAGCATCTTGTAAGCTGTTAAGAACATGGTGCATCTTCAGTTCTGCACTGACGTGTTTTGTCTTTGTAAGCTTATCTTCTAAATAATGGCTCAAAGCAAGGCATACTGTTGGTCAGTAACTGGTTGACCGACAGGTAGTTGAACCGACGCCTAAGTTAAAACGACGTCTAAGTTTAAGGAGCTATGCCTACGTCCGTCTTCCACGCTTCCTGGTTTTTAAGTGGGGTGCTTGTACGTTCCTGCCTGCCGCCGCTGAGCTGGGTCAAGCCGGTCTAGTGGTTCTTCTTCAAATTTCCATGAGTACGTGGTTCGCTGAAGGGTGCTTTTTATAAATACAAGGATCATTCTTGAAACTCCAAGGGAAAGTAATTATAAAGAAATCCTACTGTCTGGCTTATGAAAATTAATATATATACAAAAAAATTAGGAGGCGTTTAGTGATATTCAATAACACAGGAAACAATCCTAGCTAAACAGACTCATAAATAGGTACAGAGATGTAAATAGCAATAAGCTAAGATCAACGAGTTACGTAAATTAAAGAGTTACTTAAATACAAACCAATTGTGGTTAAACATCCAAAGCTTCAAGAGCATTTGGAACAGAACGCAACCAAGCGCTGTTTTTTTAAAAGTTGTTGACGGTCGGTTGCATCGTCAGAGCAATGTACTGCGAGCTCACGAAATGAGATAAAATCATCTACAGAGGAATGAGGTGATGAAAGGTAAGGCATTGCAGGGGAATGATGGACAGTTAGCAGCAATAAATATTTAAGGGTATAATAATGAAAGTTACAAAGGAAACAAAAGAAAATTGAGATGCGTAAAACCCAGAAAATAACAAACAAAAAATAAAAAATGGAATAACTGGGGTGATTAGAATAGAGCGTGGAAAGAATTTTCACATCTACATCTGATGTTTGATCATCTTGGTTAATATTTGATTTAACTATTGCTGAAAATTTCTCATCTCTAACATTCACATGATCTACAGGACTTGTATTTAACAGCTGCAATTGATCAACATGACATTGTACAATATTTCCATGAACTTGAACATCATATTGTAAATTTCCTATCTCTTCTGCAATTTCTCCTAGTACCCACTTTTCTGGATTATTGTAGGATCTTACCATGACAATAGAATAAGGGGAAAAATGTCTTACTTTTGGGAAACTTTGTAATTGCTTATACCCTTTCTCTCCTAAGTCACTTTGCAAACTTGGATACAACAAATCTAACTTAAAGCTAATCACTCCTCCCCATCAACGAATTTGATGGTGTCACACCTATTGTACTGTATACAGTATAAGACAATAAGAATTTTGACATTAGAAATATTTTCATTTGCTTTTCTGTTTTTCATGTTATGCTTAAATGTTTGAACAAATCTTTCAGCCTCTTCATTCGTAGATGGGTGATACGTTGCTGAAAATGTAGGTTTAATACCATTTATATCAGAACGCTCTAGGAATTCCTGTGAGGTAAACTGTGGATTATTATCAGTTACAATTCTTTTTGGAATACCATGTGTAGAAATATTTTTTTCATTAATTCTTTAACAGTTATTTAAGATGTTGTTGTCTTCATTGGAATTACTTCTGGCCACTTACTGCAAGCATTTACAACTATCAAAAACCAATAACCTAGGAAAGGACCTGCAAAATCTATGTGCACTCTTTGCAATGGATACCTGGATAATCCCATGGCTGCATTCTTGCAAATTGAGGATTGTTCTGTTGCATAGCACAATTCATACAATTTCTTACAAATAATTCAATATCTCTATCTACACCTGGCCACCAGACAAATGTCCTTGCAATAGACTCTGTTCTGACAGTGCCTTGATGATCAGCATGTACTTCAGACAAAACCTTATTCGTCAATGTACTAGGAATAGATACTCTTGCCGCTTTCATTATACAACCTTGTGCTATACTTGATTCACTCCATATATCTTTATAGGGCTTACAATTTGCCTCATTTCCACATAAGTCCCAACTTGTCATTAAACTTCCTAAAACCTTACTAAGTATTGGGTTTTTCTTGGCACTGTGTACAATATCCTTGGCTGTAATGGGTACATCATATACTGAAACCTGTAATATACTGTCGTCATACTCTTCTGGTGCTTTGTCTACTGGAAATCTATATAAAGCATCTGCATTACCCATCTTTGATGTAGGATGATATTCTGTATTATAAAGATATGCGGCTAACGTTATAGCCCAATGTTGTAGTCTTGCTTTTGGACCCAATATTGTTAATAGAAGTTTATGATCTGTAACAAGTGTGAAATTTTTCCTTCCATAAAGATACGTATGCAATTTCTTAACTCCATACACTAATGCTAAACCTTCTTTTTCTATTTGAGAGTAATTCCTTTCTGCTTTGTTCAATACTCAAGAAACAAAAGCAATTGGTTTTTCTGTTCCATCTGGTATTACATGAGATAATACTGACCTCAACAACGGTTTGATGCATCACATAGTAATTTGACTGGTAAATCCATTTGATAATGTACTATAAATGTAGGTGATATTATTTCCTGCTTGATTCTTTCAAAAGATTCCTGATAATCTTTAGTCCAATTCCACTCTGCATCCTTATTAAAATGGCTGTGCGATTACAGATAAATTCTGAATGAGATTTCCATAAAATGTTACAAAACCTAAAATTTATTACAATTCTTTAACATTTCCTGGTACCTTTGTTGATATCACTGCTTTAATTTTCTCCTTAGTCTTGTGAATATCGTTCCCATTAATTTCAAAACCTAAGTATTACACTGAATCAACTTCTAAAATACATTTGTTCTTATTTACTCTAATATTATGTTCCTTCAACTTCTTCAGAACTGCCCGTAATCTTTCTCTATGTTCTCTTTTATCTTTACCCGAGACTAAAATATCCTCAATGAAAATGAATACTTTTATTCCTGAAAAAATATTATCCATAGTTTGTTGCCATATAAGCTGGACTGCTTGCTACTCCATAAGGCAATTACTTTGGTCTAAACAAACCAAAGGATGTATTTACTGTACATAGCTCTTGTGAATTTTCATCCATGGGAAGCTGCTGAAATTTTTGTGTAAGATCTAACTTACAAAATACAGTACATCCTGACATAGTTATAAACATGTCTTTCGGATTTGGTAATGGATGTTGAGCTACCTGAAGCTGTGGGGTCATCATTACCTTGTAATCTTTATATAACCAAACCTGCCCGTTTTCCTTCACAATAGGAACTAATGGTATAGTCCAATCTAAGTATGTAACTTTTTCCCAAGAACCTCAATTTCTAACCTTTCAACTGCGCTTTTTCAATGCATATGGTACTGGTCTTGGAGCAAAGAGTACTATCTGATTTCATTACTAAAATTGCCTTTGCACTCTTTACTGTACCAACTATATCTTTAAATAGGTCTCGAAAATCTGATAGCATATTATCCACAGATACTTCATTCTTGTGTTCATTTTGTGTACCTGTAACCTTCAAAATACTAGACCAATCTAATTTTAAATAATGCAATCAATCCAAACTTAGTAAAGTTTGTCGTTTACCTTTAACTACCGTTAATAGTATTCTATCTAACTTCTGATCTTTATTCTGTACTTCTACGTTCGAAGCACCTATTACCTGAATATCAAAAACATTTTAACCTTTCAAAACTCTATTTGTAACTTTTAATAACAAATTAGGAATGGTTTTAGCTGTTTTCTCAGACATAATTGATACATCTGCTGCTGTGTCAACTTGCATTACAATTGGTTTACTATTTATGATCACTTCTACCAATATATGTTTTTTTGGGCTCAAGCCATGTCGTGCTGATGGAAGTTCCTTCATTAGTAGCTTCCTAGGTTATATGTGACTACAGTGATATATCCCAGAGAATTTACCAAAGGTACCCAGAATTCTAACTCCTGGAGCGAATATCCCTTAAAATTCTAAGAAGGGATATCGCGTAAGGACGTAATGGCACACCTCATAGCAATCTGCACCCCAGATAGAGTTTACGTTCGAGGAGGTGTGGCATAAATAAAAGGGGGGCCCCTCAAAGGCCAACCCCGTTCCCTACTACTATCGATAGTACAACAGCGCCATCCCTACGATAGTGGTCATTCCTTTATTTGTAGCGATTTCGCTCGGTGGTATTTTCAAGTGATTGAAATTATTTCGATTGGTTAAAGGATTATTATTATATTTTCTTCATCTTCTTCCGCCTTTGGAAAGTTGAGTATCGGGTCTTTACTTTGAATATGTTTTAGCTCTTGTTTCTCAATGATATTGAGTATTTATTGTGTTTTTAGAGCTAGGTCATTTACTGGAGGCGCCATGGGCGCTGTCGTTCTTAGGCATGCGTTATTTAGTTAGCGGAATGACTTCCAGTTTTTAAATAGCCTTATTTAATTCTTGTAATTAATTAGCTATTTAGACATATTCTTGTGAAGATGTGATTATATGCATAATTATTTCATTTTTCCTCTGTCGATCGTATAGTTAGAGTTTCGGTGATTTAGGTAACCGAGAACTCGTCTAGATTAGTTAGCCTAACCTAGACACTGTCTATATGTTCGACATTCCCCGATTACCTTTGTGTTTTGGTTTTCATTCCATTGGAGACTGATACCTCTTGTAATGTTATGAAACTTCTCACGTCTCTTCGGAGACTTAAAGGTAATCCCTTTCCCTCTGAGTGTAGTCCCAGACTACAACCCTTATGGCCGTGCCTGATTATTATTCAGACATGGCTGGCCTGGGGTTTGGTTTCTGCCTATCCCATTAACCTTTGGTTGTGGATATACCAGCAGGTTTTGGGATTTGGTGAGAATCTCAGAGTATTTAGTCTTATGTCGTTGACCTTCCGACAGGGTGAGTTGGTTGTGGGATACCTTTACTCCACTGCCGACAAGGTTACCGACAATGGAAGTTAGTCCTCCATAGTCGCTTTGGTTATGGTAGTATACCATTTTCTCCTTGCGACTAAAGACTAGTCCTGTGCCACAGTTCCCTGGGCTGAAAGTAATTCCCTTTTAGCCTACGATAACGTGGCACTGGAATCCTGTTTCTCTTTGTGGGAGGAGGCGCAGTGCTGCCCCCTCCCCTTAACTGTGTCAGCAGTCTCTGGGTTGGAGAACTGAGTCTCTCCTAGCACCCGGATTCTGTCGATACCATACAGAAACAGAGTTCCTTTTATAGGTGCTAGGACTGTCAAGTTTGACAGTTCCTTTCACAATTGTTACAGGACCCTTTTCCCCTTCCCCTCACCCCTTTTAATGGTTTATCCATTGTCTTTTAGGCTGACATCCTGCATCCTTACCTTAATGGTAGAGTGCTGGATGCAGCCAGACTATCTCTCTCATCATGGCTGACGGCAGGGCATACTGTTGCCTGCCGGCCTGGCCGACAACCAAGATGGCTGCAGACAGTCATGGACTGTCGGCAGCTGTCGACATTGCCGGCGGCTGCCGACGTTGTTGGCGACTGCCGACGTTGTCAGAGGTTGTCGGTATGATAGCCTGGCAACCAAGATGGCTGCCGACAGTCATGGACTGTCGGCAGCTGCCGACATTGCCGGCGGTTGCCGACGTTGCCGGCGGCTGCCGACGTTGTCGGCGGTTGTCGGCATGATAGCCCTTTGGCTGGCCTGGCCGGCAACCAAGATGGCTGCCGACAATCATGGACTGTCACCAGTTGCCATCCTGGCCGGCAGTGGCGCCCATGATGGCTGTGAGTGGTTAGTCCCTTCTGTCCCCGAGGTTCTCAGTCCTCCCTTGGACTGTAGCTTTAGGTTCTGTTGCCTGTATGCTGCCGGCAGGGCCGGCAACGTGGCGCGCCGACTGTACCAGTACTGTCGGCGGGTTGCTGGCAACAGTACTGTAGCTATATAGAAGCCTGAATATTACATTCTCCCCTTCTATTAGAACTTTCTTTCGGAAAAAAGGTAGTCTATTAGACTTTTCTTCCTTTATTACTGTATATAGTTACAGTAAAGGATAGCCCTTTTTTCCATACTGTCTCTCTCTCTGTCTCGCTAGGTCTGCAAGGTGTGCAGACATATCCTAGCCAGACTGGCAACATGCCGGATATACTGCTGTATAGGTTATACAGATAGCCAGTATATCTCAGTATAGAATATACTGTAGATAGAAAACTACTATATTTCTTATACTAGTGGTTTTTTCCAATATATTTTGGATATCCAATTCGGGCAATTGCTGAGCCTAATCCTATATTGAATGAATGTGATTTCTTCAATATCCTGATTAGAAATCAGTTTAGGATTATCCTGCAATATTAAATACTTCAGGCAAGAGTAATACACTCCTATCTCGTAAAGGGTACAGCCCCTTTTTTCTTTGAGTCTCCCTGATCAGGAAACTCTATGATTTAATATAATAGGAAGACTACAGCAAATGACCCGAGTAGGATGTACATTTATATGTCTTTATTTTCCTGTTCCATCTAGTGCTAGATGGACCCTACTGTCATATGCTGCCTTGTAGGCAGCATAATGATAAGACTGCATTACATAGGTACAGTAGTCGATATGTTGCAATTTAGACTTTTGCAATTTAGAAACTACAGTACCATGATACAGTAGTATTTCCTAACTTACCTTGGGTATCCTTCAGCGAGTTTTCTGCTGATACCGCTTATATATTGAAGGAATGATTTCTTCAATAGTCTGATTTGAAATCAGTCATCCTGACCCCACAGTATTAACAATTTTGGGATAGTTAATTGATACTTCTCTACCCCTAAGGGTAAATAACCCTTCTACTTGGATTTTCTCACAGACAAAGCTCCATGTAAGTTAATACTGAGGGGAGGTAGCAGCATTTGCTCGCGGAGGTATACAAGTATGTATCTCCTACTATCCCTTTATAGCTTCTATCCTAAGCTATTCTGTTGTAGATGACATTTACATGTTGATTATTAAAGTAATAATCCATTATATACTCATTTGGTTTTCCTTTCTTTGCAGAAGGAACACCAGATACCTTGTACGGCAGTCCGCTGCAGAGCCAAGGGTAAGGATTTTTACAGTCATAATACTTGCAGGTTACATGCCCCCTGCAATATTATTTCCGGATCCCTACATTATTGGAACCCACAGGGTTGAAATATATGTTGGACATTGATGTCTGAAGGTTTTGATAATCTCAAGTCTACAGAGACTAAGGATATAGCGCAGTATAAATTACGTAACTGGGTGAGAGGCTTCCAAAAGATCTCTCCGGGACCTTTCCTACCTAATGATAGGATGCGTAAGCTATTATTTCCAGAGCTAAGCGAGGAAATAGTAGTGCCTCAGGAGTTAACTACGTTCCCTGATGGCGAGAAAACCTTTGGGATCGAGGGCAAGAAGTGCCCTAAGGTAGAAGAGAAATATGTTGTATCGGACTTTCCTCTGCCTCTGCCGGCTAAAGAGCCATCGATGTCAAAATCTTCGTCTTTTACCCCTCTATTGGATAATGTGGTACAATCATGTATCCAACTGAAGAATCAGGTAGAGAGCTTTAGTAAACAAAGCAAAAAGCAGGAAGTAAAACACAAGATAGAACCTCGTAAAGCTCCTCTTGTTGCTTCCCACGGGTCAGTTACACGACCCATGAATCATGACCTTCCTTCATGCTCCATAACCAATCCCTGGAGGTTTGCGGAGCAGATGTCGATTTCAAATGGCAATCTCTTCATTTCAGAGAAAATAGGTACTGTTCCCTTGGGCAAAATCCAATTTTGGCGAAGCTTTGAGGCTTTCCCTAATTGTTGGGTTCGACTGAGGTTCGAACTAAAGACAAGAAAAGGAACGGAACAAAAGGAGGTCATGATTCTTGATCATGATAAGGCACAGACTATCCTTTCAGGTAATCTGAAGAAGGCGGGTTATTCAGAGACGATGGTTTTCTCACTGAATAACATACACCCTTCCTTTCTTGCTCCTGCTTCACTCTCCTTCCCCTTTATGGGGAAGGCATTTACTTCCGTTACCAAAGCTGTAGAGGCGGGTGAGTCATGTCCCACACTCGATGAGTGCAAGCCTTTGTAACCAGCTTTTCCCGGACAGGAAAAGGATTGGAAGGAAGTCCATTTGACATTTCCAGTAGGAAAATTAGACAAGGATGTCGCAAGTCGACAATTCAATGTATGTCTCCCTAAATTGTCCGATTTGCTCTTGTTTAATGAACACGAGTCAAAGGAGAGACTGGCGACACCCCTTTCTCTACAAAACTACATTGAGTTGTGTTCAACTTACGAGAACACCCCAGACATGCTCATGGTCTTAGCCAAAATGCATATGGCTACCTTGGTAAAGGACCTTTACGCCTTTGTGAAGGCTAGGAGAGCATGTAAAGAGTTTGTGTTTGCTGCTGCAACGGTGAAACACGAAACAAGGAAGCTATTATCTTCCAACATCTGGGGTAAAGACCTCTTCCCACAAGAGGTCATTAAGGAAGTAATTATGAATGCCACATAAGTCTTCCCCAAAAATGGGGCATTCCCTCAAAGAGAAAATCTTGCGTGGTTGTGGGTCCCCAACCTAAAAAGAAGATCGAAAATACTGGAAATATCCGGGCTGCTTAACAACAGCCCATTATTATTATTGTGACCAAGATGCTACAGGCAGATGGTCAAAAGTCTAAACCTACTAGCAGTTCGAAGCATAAAGACGCTTCGGCTAGGAGGAACATTCCCTCAGGATCGCAGGACCTTCGATCCTTCGGTCCAGAGCCTATTCAAGATGAGCCATTGATGGGAAACAGAAATGTCCCTACTATTATCTCCTTACCTCCTCCTACAGTTCAAAATCCTCCTGGAGGAGTATACCTGAGAGCTATAGAGCATACAGGTAGTAAGAAAGCTACGGCTCATCGAGTTCCAGGGAAGGCTATTTTGTGTTCACAAGAAGGACTCAAGAAGTCTCTGAGTCATTCTGAACCTGTCGCTACTCAACAAGTTCATAATAAACTGCAAGTTCTGAATGTTAATGCTTCTGAACATATGGACCTTGTTCCAACTAAGGGTGTTCATAGTCTTGTCAGACCTGAAAGATGTCCTCTGGAACCTTCCAGTCAACCACCCCCCTTCCTCCTGCCTAGGATTCATGTCACGGAGAGTAACATTCATCCTAGAATAGATACGTATCAGACTCACAGTCCTAAGTATCTTCATAGTGATGACCCGGTTCCTGGGACATCACAGATGCAAGATATGCTTCTAGAAGTCTCGACTTTCTCCAGCTCTAGGGTTTCGATGGCTAAAAAACCATCGAAGCCCTCAGTCACATCAGCTCTTTTTTCCCTTGGGAAGTTAAAAGGAGCTCGCGAGGTCTGTCAGGAGATTCAGCTAATCGATCAGATTCCCAAAATGCCAACAAGGAAAAGTGCTAAACTTTCCCCAGTTCGCAATAGTGACAGACCTAGTACAAAGTGCACATCGGAAAGATGCGTTAAGAGCCTGGAGAAAACACGCATCAAACGCTTGAAGAGATAAAAAAAGACTGAGATCGGTCCCTCTTTAATCGCTTTTTTAACAAAAGTTAAAACACGAAAGTCCCAGGACTCTGCTGGTCCTTTCGTGAGCGGGGAAGCACCCTCCACACAGATCAGACTCCCTACGTCTGAGCTGGTACACCGAAGCGATAATAAGACGTCACAATCGAACGTCTCGTACAGTCTTAGTAATGTTACCCATCCTTTTCCTAAAGGGATGGCACCTAACAGCAGTTCACTTACATCTGATCCACGATGTGATGGTGGATACTCTATCACGATCCAAGGCGATAGAGTTGGAATGGTCCATGGATGCAAACATATTCCCTCCCAAATGGGAACATGTCCCGGAACTGCAGTTCGACCTCTTCATCACGAGCGTCTTCAAGAAACTAACTCGCTAAATAGCCCCATACGAGGATCCTCTAATGGGTTTGATAGACTAGATGAGGCCGGTCCTAGCTCCGATCCTAGGTATATTTCCGAAGGTTCAGAAATTAACTGCCTTCGGTTTATCACAGAGACCCCAAACCCTTCATTTCATGAATTTCTTGCTCTAGTGGTTAGAAAAAGGTTTGGGATCTCAGAAGGCAATATAGAATTCTTAGAAGAATACAAGGCTAAGTCTACTAGAAGACAATATGAGTCTTCCTTTAAGAAGTGGGTGGAGTTTGTTAAATCAAAAGGACCGAAAGAAATTTCTATGAACTTCTGTCTGTCCTCCTTTGTCCACCTTCATAGCCAGGGGTTGGCGGCCAATACGATAAATACGTACAAATCGGCCTTGACTAGACCTCTCCTATATGCCTTCCAAGTGGATCTGGCAAATGAAATCTTTAACAAGATTCCGAAAGCATGTGCTAGACTTAGGCCTGCAGCACTACCAAAGCCCATCTCTTGGTCTTTGGACAAGGTCTTACATTATGCCTCATCGGTGAGCAATGAAGATTGTTCTCTTAGGGATCTAACCCAAAAGGTTATTTTCCTGTTCGCAATAGCCTCTGGGGCTAGAGTTAGTGAAATAGTGGCTCTATCGAGAGATGAGGGCCACATTCAGTTCACAGATTTAGGAGAACTCAATCTCTTCCCTGATCCATCATTTCTCGCTAAAAACGAGCTGCCCACTAAGAGGTGGGGTCCCTGGAGAATCTGTCCTCTGAAGGAAGATGTCTCTCTATGTCCTGTAGAGTGTTTAAAGGTCTATCTTCATAGAACTTCAGACTTCAGGGGAGGTCAGCTCTTTAGAGGAGAAACTTCGGGATCAAATTTATCTCTAAATCAACTAAGGGCGAAGCTCACCTACTTTATTCGTAGAGCGGATCCGGACAGTACTCCCGCAGGTCATGATCCGAGAAAGATTGCTTCATCACTGAACTTCTTTCAGTACATGGACTTTGAGCGTCTTCGTTCATACACTGAATGGAAATCATCCAGAGTGTTTTACAAACACTACGCAAAACAAGTGCATGAACTGAAACACTTTGTAGTGGCGGCAGGTAGTGTTTTAAAACCTGCCCCCTAATTTTTTGTGATACACTATTTTTTGGTTTGGGTCCTCACTTGTCCTCGGACATGTTCTGGATAGGAATCATCCAGGATGTTCTACAAACACTATGCTTTGCTAGTCCATGATCTGAAGCAATATGCGGTGACGTCAGGTAACTTATTTACTCTGCCGTTTGTTCTACGATGAACAGATAATTGACTGGGACTGTCAATTAAGGGGAGAGGAAGTCATCCTTTTTAAGTATGTCTTCTTTTATTTATGTGCTACCATGGTAGCACTAGCTCTGTTCTAAAATCCCAGGTGTAGAATTATACAGATAGCTCTAGTGCCGGTGTACGAAGTACATAGGGTAGTTAATGGTAACCAGTACAGGTTTTATGAAGAGCGGTTATCTTTTACCTTCTCTTCAATCTAGAGTGGCATTTCTTGACTTCATTCCTTCAAGAAAGAAATACTATTCCTGTATTTGTTTCAGGTATAATCCCATTGTCAGACTACATTCGTTTTGCTAACTATCTCTTGTAGTCATTTATTAGAAATAAATGTCTATTTGAATGTAGTGTATCCATCTTCGCCAGACAATTGTATCTATACATGCCAGACTTTTTATTTGCTTAGAATGCATCCTTCACTTTTTTGTATGCATCTAAGGTTAGACATAAGAGACACTGATGTCTTTTTGGCCAAATATACAACTTGAGACTATTTGTATATTCAGTGGGTACTTAAGTTTGGTCATACTATTTATGTTAACCTTGAAATCCCTTTTCAACTGTCTAGATGACTCTTCCCTGTAGGAGGCAGGAAGCACTAACATTGTTTATGATTAGTGATGATGACATATAACGGTATTGTCACAAGTCTCATATGGTCAGTATGACCATTGAAAAGGTTGATATAAGGTTTAGGCACTGATGGAAAATCCACAGATACATTAATGCTCTGGTATGCTTCCATCAGCACGACATGGCTTGAGCCCAAAAAACGGAATTTGAGCGAAGCGGAAAATCTATTTTTGGGTGAGATAGCCATGTCGTCCTGATGGACCCACCCATCTCTTCTGTAGAAGAGATCTTCAGTTTCCCTCCCGTAGTACTGTATCTGTAACAGCCTATGCTCAATGCTACAAGGAATGGCCACTATCGTAGGGATGGCGCTGTTGTACTATCGATAGTAGTAGGGAACGGGGATGGCCTTTGAGGGGCCCCCCTTTTATTTTTGCCACACCTCCTCGAACGTAAACTCTATCTGGGGTGCAGATTGCTATGAGGTGTGCCATTACGTCCTTACGCGATATCCCTTCTTAGAATTTTAAGGGATATTCGCTCCAGGAGTTAGAATTCTGGGTACCTTCGGTAAATTCTCTGGGATATATCACTGTAGTCACATATAACCTAGGAAGCTACAGTACTAATGAAGGAACTTCCATCAGGACGACATGGCTATCTCACCCAAAAATAGATTTTTCGCTTCGCTCAAAATCCTTTCTTTGCACCTTTGCTGACAGAATTAATGCAAAACACAAAATCAGTTTCTGACCCATCCTGATTATCATGAAAATTTTCTGCATTATTCTCTTGACCTATAGTATTAACTGCTGCATTTATTTTCTTTGCATACTGTTTAGGGAATATACACCAGTCTTTCTACAATTCTGGCATGTTTGTCCTGTAACAGGACATTTCCTTGCTTCATATGCAAGATGATCAGTTTTACCACACCTGCAGCATTTGGGCTTTTCCTGTTGCTTCTGCATATAGGTCTGATTCTCATATGTTTGACCACTAGAGTTTGGCAACTTCCTATGATTAGGCTATGGCATATTCTTCCCCTGATTCTCATTGTTTATCAACTTCGAGCCTGTCTTGCTAATTTTAGAATTTTCCATTCTATTATCATTATCATTATTATTACATGCTAAGCTACAACCCTAGTTGGAAAAGCAGGATGCTATAAGCCCAGGGGCTCTAACAGGGAAAATAGCCCAGTGAGGAAAGGAAACATGGAAAATAAAATATTTTAAGAAGAGTAACAACATTAAAATAAATATCTTCTATATAGACTATAAAATGGATTTTGAGCAAAGCAAAAAATCTATTTTTGGGTGATATGGCCATGTCGTCCTGATGGAAGGTTCCTTTAGGCAGCTTTCTAAGGGATATTTAGCTACAGTGATACTCCCAGAGAATTAACCATAGGTCTCCAGAATTCTAACTCCTGGCGCGAGTATCCTTAATATAACTTTAAGGATATCGCATAATATCAGGGGATGTATTTTTTGATACAACATATGACAATCTTCACCCCGAATAGATTTTACTCTTTAAGGGGGAAGAGTGGCGAAATGAAGGGGAGTCGTTATCAAGGTTACCCGGTGGATCCCCTCCCTGTACTACTACAGCGCATTATTCCTTGTTGCATTTAAGCAGGAATAGCCGCAGATAGAGTAGTTTCGGGCGGGGTCTTTCATTACATAGTTGTTTTATTCCTTTTTAAAGAAGGGAGGGTCCATCAGGATGACATGGCCATATCACCCAAAAATAGATTTTTCGCTTTGCTCAAAATCCGTTTTTTGGGCTCAGCCATGTCATCCTGATGGAAGTTTACCAGAGAAATACTTGAAAGTACTATATCTGTGGGTTTGTATAAGTGCCTTTACTTTAAACTAGTTCCTTATATGGTCTCCTAGACCTTATATATATGACATTACCGTTCTTTGTCATATCCACTAAGTTTGGAACTAACTTAGGGCTTCCTGCCCCCTGCGGGGAAATTGTTGACCTCGACTATAAGGTTTCAAAGTTTGTATTTCTGTTGGAAAATAGGGAAACTTTTTGAGATTACCAGGTTGTTCTTAGAAATTTTACTTACAAGATTTTATTTTAGGAAAAAATAAAAGGCTATTGACTTTTTTATTCGTACTTCTAAGGGCGAAGAAGACGCAGATACATCTATATAGTTTTCATTTTCATAGACAAACTTTAAAACAATTTGCAATGTATCAATGGAAAGAATCTATCCTGCATATTTGAACATCTGGGTATATATATATTTTATAACCTGTAAGGGAAGAATATACATATATTAGTTCATTGATAAATGCCACTCAATTTGGGAAATTAAATTGTTTAGATTTACTTAGATGTTGGATATGCTTCAACACTGTGTACAAATGTTCACACGGCACTGGTGTTATTGGTTAGATTCTACACCTATATAGAACAGTCCACAAATCACCATAGTGATTTTTACTAAAAGGTATTACACTCGAAGGTGCTAACACCTGTTCACCCAATACACTGTTAAGTCCCAAAACAGTCCACTGTTCATCACAGCACTAGACGACTGGTTTTATAACACTACCTGCCACCACCACAAAGTGTTTTATCTCGTGCACTTGCTTCGCATAATGTTTATTGAATACTCTGGAGGATTTCCAACCCGTATTTAAGTGGAGTCTATCAAAGTCCATGTGTTGAAAGAAGTTCAATGAGGAAGCAACTTTTCTAGGATTATGACCTGCAGGTGTACTGTCAGGATCCGCTCTGCGAATAAAGTGGGTGAGTTTTGCCCTCAGTTGTTTTAGGGATAGGTTCAATCCTGAGGTTTCGCCTCGGAAGAGCTGTCCCTCCTTGAAGTCTGAAGTTCTTCGAAGATAGACCTTAAGACACTCTACTGGACATAGAGAGACATCTTCCTTCAGAGGGCAGATTCTCCAAGGACCCGACCTTTTGGTGGGCAGCTTGTTTTTGGCGAGAAAAGTAGGATAGGGAAAAAGGTTCAGTTCTCCCTCTTCTGTGAACTAAATATGACCTTCTTTCCTGGATAAGGCCACTATTTCACTAACTTTAGCCCCTCAGGCTATAGCGAACAGTAATATCACTTTTTGTGTTAGATCCTTTAGGGTACAATCCTCATTGTTCAAATTCGAAGCATAGTGCAAGACTGTCCAGAGATCATGATATGGGCTTCGGAGGGGTTGCTGGTTTAAGTCTAGCACATGCTTTCTGAATCTTGAAAGGCGTAAAGAAGAGGTCTAGTCAAAGCTGACTTACACGCAGTTATTGTGGTGGAAGCTAGGCCTTCTTCATGAAGGTAGATGAAGAAGGAGAGGCAGAAATCTATTGAAATTTTTTTCGGTTTCATTGCTTTCACAAAGAAAACCCACTTCTTCCAAGACGATTCGTATTGTCTTCTAGTTGACTTTGACTTGTATTCTTCTATGAAGTTGATGTTGTCTTTTGAGATCCTGAACTTTTTCTTGGCTGCTAAGGTGAGAAAATCATGAGATGTAGGTTTTTTGTTCTCAAGGATGAAGCGTAGACAGTAGACTTCTGAACCAGTTGGGATAGAACTAGGTTCGGTATAGGGAACAGCTTCAGTTTCAGTTCTAGAACTAGAGGGAACCAATTGCTTCTGGGCCATTTGGGGGCCACTACTGCTGCTGTTCCTCTGAAGGATCTCAGCTTGTTGAGGACCTTCAGCAGGAGGTTGGTTGGTGGGAACAGATAGATGTGATTTCATCTGTTCCAATCGAGAGACATGGCGTCCATCGCTTCTGCCCGAGGGTCGTCGTAAGGGGGTACATATCGAGGTAGTTTCTTGTTTTCGCTCATTGTGAAGAGGTCGATCTGCAGTTCCGGGACTTTTTCCAAGATGAAGGAGAATGAGTCTGCGTCTAGGGACCATTCTGTCTCTATCGGCTTCTGCCTGGATAGACCATCCGCCATCACATTGTGGACCCTTGCAAGTGAACTGCTGATAATTGCCATCTCTTCTTCCTTGCCAGGCGGAAGATGGCTAACATCACGTGATTGATGTGAGGTGATCTCGAGCCTTGTCGGTTCAAACATTTCACTATTATCTCGCTGTCCAAGACCAGTCTGATGTTGGCTGATCTGCGAGGGGATAGTTTCTTCAACGTTATGAAGACTGCCATAGCTTCCAGGATGTTGATGTGAAAGGTCTTGAACTGTTGCGACCAATTCCCTTGTGCTTTCCTTTGATGGGAATGGCCTCCCCATACTTCCGGTGAGGCATCTGTGTGAATTACCAATGAAGGTTGAGGTGGTTGTAAGGGAATTGTTCTTGTCAAGCTCTTGACCGTTGAACACGGCCTTAGGAGCATTCGCAGTAGGGTTGGTGCCAATCTTTGTGATCTGTTCGAGCGTTTGATGCGTATCTTCTCCAGAATCCTGACACATTTTCTAGTTGTGCTTTTAACACTGGATCTGTCACTGCTGTAAACTGGAGAGGCCCAGTACTCTTTCCTGTTGGGATCTTGAAATCTTCTGGAGTTTCAGTAGTCTCTTGACAGATCCTGCTATCTCTCTCCTTTTTTTCGGTGGAATGGAGAGACGATCTGACTGCAAGTTCCAATGGATTCCTAACCATTGAAACTCCTGAGCTGGAGAAAGGCGAGACATCTTGTGGTTGATCTTGAAGCCCAGGTGTTCTAGGAACTGAATCGCCTTTCTGGCTGCTAACAGACAAGCTGTCTTGGATGCTGCCCACACCAGCCAGTCGTCTAGGTATGCCGCTACCTGAATGCCTTCTAAGCGCAGCTGTTGGGCGACTGTGTCCACAAGTTTTGTGAATATCCTTGGGGCTATGTTTAGCCAGAAGGGCATTGCTGTGAAGGCATATTTTGTCTCCTGTAGCCTGAATCCTAGGTAGGAGGAGAGGGGCGGCTGACTAGTAGGTGCCAATAAGCATCCGCTAGGTCTATCAAGACTGTGTTCGCCTGTTTTGGTAACAGGATCCGTATGTGTTGCAGGGTAAGCATCCGGAACTTGTTGTTCTCGATGAACTTGTTGAGTGGAGACAAGTCTAGAATGACTCTGAGTTTGTCCGAGTCCTTCTTGGGAACACAAAACAGCCTTCCCTGGAATTTGATGGACTTCGTTTTCCTTATTACCTTTTTGTTCAAGAGTTTTGAGGTATATTCTTCCAATAAGAGGGTGGAGTGTTGGAAGAATTTAGGAAAAGGGGGTGGAATTTTTTTCCATTTTCAACCGAGTCCATTCTTGATTAGGCTGTGGGCCCAGGGATCGAAGGTCCAATGATCCCAAAAGTGGAAGAGTCTTCCTCCTACCTGGTGCATCTCATTGCTGAGATGTTCCTGAGGGTTTACTACCTTGACCACGTCCTCCTCTACCCCTTGAAGGGTTCCTTGAGGAGCCTCTTCTTGAGCCTCTACCTCTGGGGCGAAAGGTAGTCGTGTGCCTCTCAAAGCCTGAATTGAACACAGGCGACTGAGGTACCAGCTGCTGTGGCATCATTTGGAAGGTGGTTTGTGGCTGGACTACCATTTGGGGCACTGTAGTCATGGTCATGGTTGGATGCTCTGCAGGCCTGCGTGGCTTCTTAGTCTTCCGGTTTTTCGGTTGGGGACCAGCATCTGAGGATAATTTCCTCTTGGAAGACATGCCCCACTTCTGGAGAAGATTCCTATTCTCCGTGGCAGCTTTTGCGATTCCCTCCTGAACTAATTCTTTTGGGAAGAGGTCCTTGCCCCAGATACATGAAGTGATCAGCTTCCTGGGCTCGTGTTTGACCGTTGCTGCAGCAAACACATGTTCTCTACAGGCCCTCCTAGCCTTAACGAGAGCGTACATGTCCTTAACAAGTGTAGCCATGTGAGTCTTGGCTAGGACCATGTACATATCTGGGGTATTGGAAAGGCCTGCACACATCTCCATACAGTTCTGAAGAGTCAAAGAAGTGGCTAGAGTCTCTTTTGTCTCCTGTTCCCTTCTCAAAAGATGTTCTGACAGTTTAGGAAGTTCTCATTGAACTGTTGACCTGCTATATCCGGATCCAGTTTAGAGACTGAGAAGGTTAGATGAACCTCATTCCATTCCTTCTCGCAAGTAGGCATGGCTAGAGATAATGGTCTGCATTCCTCTAGCACTGGGCATGGTTTGCCCGCGTCAACTGCTTTTAGCACACAGTCAAGAGCTTTGACCAAAAAGGGGAAAGCTCTTGAGGAAGGATCAATGAAGGTAGGATGCTTCTTGCTCAAAGCTGAAACCTTAGAGTTGGTATAACCGGCTTTCTTTAGGGTCTTGGATAAGAGAGCCAGTGCCTTGTCATGCTCAAAGATCATGACCTCTTTCGGTTCCGTCTCCTCACGAGATGCTGGTTCATCCCGCAATCTCACGTGACATTCTGGGTATGCCGATATGTTAGGCCAGAATTGGAGATCTTCAAGGGTTTGGCCCCAATATTCTCGGAGATGTACAATTTCCCATTCATCATGGGCATATGCTCCACATACCTCCAGGGGTTGGTTTCGGAGCATTGAGGTAAGTCAGAGACTTTGATAGGCTTATGAGATCCTTTGAAAGCGCCCCGGCGTTTCACTTCTCTTACTTCCCTCCTAATCTCCTGTGGTTCCTTGCGGAACGATTCCATCACCTGCTGAAGTTGTCCTAGGAGCGCCTCGCTTTCGGCTATCAGCGTCTCAAGATGGGGAGTTGGGGCCGAAGAAGTTCACGGCATGGGTTGATATGCTGTCACAGAAAACCGAGGGCCTTCCGTTATCATAGATACGGATCCTTCTTCCTCCGTGGGTGGTTGAGCCACCTCTTCTTTAGGATCTTGCAGAAGGTCCTTTTCGGTGTTGGTAGACAACTCCTACATCCGATCCTGGTGGATGTCCATGCCTTCGAGTGCCTTATTAATGTCAGCCTCTATCGTCAGCTGGATGAAGGGAGGCCTGACCTATGCCTGGGGCACAACCGCGTCGGATTGGGCCTTAGGGAACAGAAGGCATGTTGTAGCTTCATCATGCAGGTAAGGTCCCGGAGAGTTCTTTTGGAACCCTCTTACCCACCTCCAAGAGTTTCTCTTGCTGTAGCCCTTGACTCCGTAGTCTCAGGGATATCTTCACCGAATCCCTCGGTCATCAGAGCCGAGCAGATGGTGCAACCCTTCAGATCCCAATACCTCAGGGTTTCAGTTGCGATGGAGCAGGGGGCATGAGACCTGCACATCTTGTGGCCACAAAAGTCCCTACTTTTGTGGTTGCAGAGCATGACCTTCACCTTAGGCTCCTCCTGTAAGGAAAGAGAGTGAAATCAGTATAGGGTAATTTATATCACTGATATAAATACATATGCTTAAAAATAGTATTATTTACTATTATTTATAATAGCTTAGGATAGTAAGCTAGAAAAGAAGTAGGGAAGACACATAAGTGTGTTTCCAGGAACTCCAGGCAATTGCTGTGACCTCCTTCAATATTAATGTTTTTAATTTGCTTATTAAGGAAAATACAGAGTGGAATAACTCTCGTATGTAGAGCCAGAGTCAATGAATATTAACACTAACTCCTCCACTTGTGGAATATTGATACTGAATGGTAATAATTGGTGTCCCAATGATCTAGAATTCATCAGGGTGTTGAAGGAATACTTCATCTCAACATTTTTAATCGGTCTCAACAGTGGACTGTGAAAGGATACACAGAATGTGTTGGAAATTTTATACTACTGTATCATTATATACAGTAGTTTTCTAACTACTGTATTGTTATACTGCAGGAATACTTGCTACTGTATTGTCTTATACTGTAGTTTTACCGGTATACTACCGGATTAGGCTAGTACCTGGTGGCACTAGCTGACAGGGAGAGAGAAAGAATGGAAAGGACTACCATATTATTATAGTTTATTACAATAATTGGGAGTGTAGGGGCTATTGCCTTTACTGTCTTCTTTCCAGAATTCAAATTCAAATGGAAGGGGAGGAATACATTGATTCTAGCTTCCATCCAGCCACAAATTCTGTTGGCGACTGTACTGTCGGTTACAAGGTTTGTGGATGGCAGTCCAAGAGAGGACTGAAGAATACTCAACAGAATAATGGGTTTCCCACCGGCAGCCGTCAGGGCCAGCTAAACCTTTCCTGGAACTTTGCTTCCGTTAGGGAGTTGGTCGAAGCGGCAACCTAACCGCCGTTTGTAGGAACCCGGCCGGTAACCCAGTCAGCCTGGCAAGCGGGGATGATTATAGAATACCGGCCAAAGGCCATTTGTGACGGCTAGGCCGGCACTAAAGGACAGAAGGGGAAGGGAAAGGGTCTTATATTCTACAGAGGAGAAAGGTGCCTCCTACTTTCGGCTGTAAATCAAGGAAGCCTAGCTTCCTATACCGGCGCCGTCATGGGCGGCAGGGGAATAACGATTCCCTAGCCTGAGACATTGCCGGATATAAGACATGTCTTCTAGTCCACAAGGGAGAAAGGTGGCGGCAATTATACTGGCCACTTTCGGGTGTAGACTAGGGAAGCCTAGCTTCCTTTGCCGACAACGGTGTAACCGGCAAAGGAATTGCTATTCCTCTGTCGATAACGTTGTCGGCTACAAGACAAAACACCCTGAGTTACTGTCATATGTCAAGGCCGGGATACTCGCCGGCAAAGAAGATCGACAGTAAAACACTATTCAAGTCAAGCCGGAGTTAACTACTCGATGGCGATGACGGAGGATAGGGTTGTCGCCTGGGATGGCGGAAGGGTTTATCATCTTTTCTCTAAAAGAGAAGCGTATCAAATTATACCAATATTTCTAGGGGATATATATATTCCCGACCGAATTGATAGAAACGATACTAGAGGTTAAAATGGGGGATAACGTTACTAAAGTAGGCTATACTAAAACAGGTTAGGCTAGCCTAACTCGAGTGGGGATCTCGGCTAGGCTAATACCACCAAGGCCCTATCGTATACGAGAGAAACGTTTATTCGGAAGAGGAAATATTACATGTGTAATGCTATCTTCACTAGTATAATTTTGCCTAACTAACTAGAATTTCTTTATAGCTAGATACCGGGAACGTCGCACTAGTAACTAAATAAAGCATTTATGGCGTGCGACAGCGGTCTTGAAATGGCCGCCTCCTGGGATGGAGTGCTCCACTTAACACTCCTAAATTATGTTAATCTAACTGTGAGAATTGAGCTAAAAATTATACACAGGAAAGATTAAATACTCAACTTTTCAGAGGATGAAGATGCTGGAGATTGCATGATAATATTCCTTGAAATTAGTAACAACACCGAGAGAAGCATGGGAGAGCACCGTGCTTAAATGCTACTTTTTAAAGGAATAATATGCCGTAGTAGTACAGGGAGGGGATCCACCGGGCAACCTTTATAACGACTCCCCTTCATTTCGTCTCTCTTCTCCCTCAAAGAGTAAAATCTATTCGGGGTGAAGATTGCCATATATCGTATCAAAAAATACGTCCCCTGATTTTATGTGTTATCCTTAAAGTTATATTAAAGATACTCGCGCCAGGAGTTAGAATTCTGGAGACCTATAGTTAATTCTCTGGGAGTATTACTGTAGCTAAATATCCCTTAGAAAGCTGCCTAAAGGAACCTTCCATCAGGACAACATGGCTGAGCCCAAAAAACTTTAACAAAACAAGAGCATGAGAAATAAGATAGAAGAGTGTACTTGAGTGTACTACCCTCAAGCAAGAGAACTCTAACCCAAGACAGTGGAAGACCATGGTACAGAGGTTATGGCACTACCCAAGACTAGAGAACAATGGTTTGATTTTGGAGTGACCTTCTCTTAGAAGAGCTGCTTACTATAACTAAAGAGTCTCTTCTACCCTTATCGAGAGGAAAGTGGCCACTGAACAATTACAGTGCAGTAGTTAACCCTCTGAGACAAGAAGAATTGTTTAGTAATCAGTGTTGTTAGGTGTATGAGGACAGAGGAGAATATGTAAAGAATAGGACAGACTATTCAGTGTGTGTAGGCAAGGGGAAAATTAATGTTTCTAGAGCTCTGCCTATAATCAATACCTTCTCTAATGTTAAATCTATATCTTGCAATAATTTTTTTCTTAGCTCTTGCAATGTGCAATGGGCAATAATTTGCTCTATGATAACATTTTCTAACTAAAAATTCACATAAAACACCTAAATTTTTAGGTCTAGTCAAAAATTCATCTAGTCTTTCTAGGTATTTCTGATATGCCTGTGCTATAAAATTGATACCTTTCAGAAAATTTTAGTGACCTGATGGGCAAAATATGTGGTAAGAGCCTTAATCGCAGCTTCACTAGTGTCATTGGTAGGTTTTAGTGTCTTAAACACTTCCTGAACCTCTCTACTGGCTGCGTGCAGTAATAATGCCATCTTCTGTGCATCTTTCATACTACCTAAAACTTCAATGTATATCTTAAATTCCTCACGCCACTGTTGATATCGTGGGCATTCCTGCTGCATGGGGTTACATCTAGTTGGCTCTTCTGCTGCTGTGTTTCTCTGCATGGGTTTCGATTCATGTGTAGTCGCCAATTATGCGATGTTTTGCCTACATCACACTAACATGATATCAGCTCACTCACCTGGAATAATAATGCAGTAGTTAGATGAGAATGAATCCTTTTATCCCAGCATCTTCGCCAGTGATGTGATGTTTTGCCTACATCACACTTACATAACACCTCACTCACCTGGAATAATAATACAGTAGTTAGATGAGAATGAATCTTTTTATCGCAGCATTTTTGCCAACTTGTCTTTTGGATAAATGGGATATAATCAGAGACTTCTTATTAATATATGTTTAATTTCTATCATCTTCTCTAACAACTTGTTAGTTTCGAGTGAGAATATGTAAACAAAACTCTTACATAACATTACAAAAATAACACATGTGCATCAGTCTATAAAAGATTGGATCCTACTGCAATACAAAAGTAATAAGAATCACATCGTAACTCTAGAGCAATAGATTAATGATTAAATCCCTCATAACATATTCTACTACACTTTTACTTAATTTCTTAACATGTTCTATCAATGCAATACTGTGTACCATTACTTTAATTACCCGTAGCGCATATAGTATTACAATAAAAAATACATAACATCCACAAGCTGAGATGTAGTACCTGTGAGCAATTAGGACACAAAAGCAAATTTTGTCAGTATAAAAACCAGAATAGCTATTATTAGGAAACTGGCAAAGAAGGAAAGGCCATCTGTAGAAAATGTAAACTGAATGTAGAATACATAAATGCAAGATCACTACTGTGATCTTTAGAGGAAATCAAGTTATTGACTCATGAAAGGGATGTTGACATTTTGTGCATAAGTGGAACATGGTTGGAAGAAAATATCCCTGAAAGATATGTGAATATCGATGGTTTTAATTTGTTCCGAAACAACAGTGGACGGGTTGGTGGCACTTGTATTTATGACCGTAATAACCATAGTGCAGCTTTGGTAGATGTAAAATTGGAATGTTGTGAGGGTATTGAAAGTACTTGGGTAAAAGTTCAGTGTAGGAAACTACCATCCATTATTGTTGGTGCTGTATATAGGGATTCAAATTTTCTAGGGAAACGTTTATCCATCTTCAAGAAATGTTCCATCTTATTTCCTTAAAAAAAAAATCCAATGTTAGTGCTTGGAAACTTAAATGATGACTTACTGAATGAATATTCAAGACTTGGAAAAATACTATTTATGGAGAACTTGAACTGAGTAATTAAAGAGCCTACTTGGATAACAAAGACTTCTAAAACACTTCTTGATGTTATAATAACGAATAGTATAAATATGGTTTTGTCATCAGGCGTAGTAAAATTACACATATCTAATCACAATCTTATTTTCTGCACTCATGATATTAGTAAACCTAAACGCTACCCAGAAAGAAAAACCTTTAGAAGCTTTAAAAAACTATACGAAAAAATTATTTTGTAGGTCTCTTAGAAACCACATTAATTCATGAGACAAAATACTCCAAAATGGTGATGAATATTTGTATAGAAATAGTTGCACCAAAGTTAACAAAGAAAATATACAGGCTACCGGCTCCTTGGATAAGCACTGAAATCAAAGAGGCTATAAAAAATCGCTATCATTTACGAAACAAGAGAAATTCCGTCGAGGATCAAAGCTCTATAGAACAATATAAACTATCAAAGAATAAAGTAAAATCAGTCATGGAATTTGCAAGATTTAGATGCAATCAAAACCTGCTAAAATTTAATAGCAAAAATATGTGGACGGTGATAAAACGGATTTTGAGCGAAGTGAAAAATCTATTTTTGGGTGAGATGGCCATGTCGTCCTGATGGAAGGTTCCTATAGGTAGCTTTCTAATGGATATTTGGCTACAGTGATATTCCCAGAGAATTGACCTTTAGGTCTCCAGAATTCTAACTTCTGGCGCGAATATCCTTAAAATTTCTCTTAAGGATATCGCATGATATCAGGGGATGTATATCTTGATACGACACATAGCAATCTTCACCCCGAATAGCGTTTTCGTTTCAACGGGGAAGAGTGGCGAAAACAGAAGGGGAGCTGTTATCAAGGTTACCTTTCCTCTTGTACTACTATGAGTATCCAAGATGGCGCTCATTCCTTGTAGCATTGAGCATGGTGTTACAGGTATAGTATTTTTGGGAAGGATCTTGCCTAAGCCTTTTCTATGGAAAAGGAGGGCGGGTCCATCAGGACGACATGGCCATCTCACCCGAAAATTGATTTTTTGCTTCGCTCAAAATCCGTTTTTTGGGCTCAAGCCATGTCGTCCTGATGGAAGTTTACCAGAGAATTACTAGAAAGTACTGTAACTGTGGATTTTAATACGTGCCTTAACCTTGGGACAATTTTTCTATGGTCATCCGGACCATTGAGACAAATGACGTTACCGTTATATGTCATTATCACTAATCATGGACAATGTTAGTGCTTCCTGCCCCCTGCAGGGAAGAGTCATATGAGACAGTAGAAAAGGGGTCTCAAGGTTTGCATATATTGCATGAACAAACATAAGTATCAACTAGATATACAAAAGTCTCACGGTTTGTATATGTTGTCGGAACAACTAAGTATCAACTATATCCATTGTTTGTAAGCATACAGTAATATGAGGTTTACTTAGTTAAGTAAGTAAGAGAACTCTGGCATATTTATTGTGCTAATTGCAGGGTGAAATAAGACACAATTACACTCTAATAGACATTTATTTCGAATAAATGACCAAATGGAATAACGAGTGTAACGTGCTAAGGAATTATACATACAATGTATACAGAAAATTTTTTTCTTCCTGGAAAGGAAGAAATGATGAGTACCACTCTAAATTTGAAAATTTTTGATACAATTTTCTGATATAATTTTCTGTAAATGTTGTATACTATCAACACTGTGTACTATGTACACACGGCACAAGTGTTATCTATATAATTCCACACCTGAGATTTTGAACAGTCTTAGTGTCACCATGGTGACACCCACTTAAAAGGTATTGCACTGGAAATGTCAACATTTTTTCACCCTAATTGATAGTCCCAATCAATTAACTGTTCATCGCAGCACTAGACGACAGGTTTTAATACACTACCTGCCACCACCACGCAATGCTTCAGTTCGTGGACTTGCTTTGAGTAGTGTTTGTAGAACACTCTGGATGACTTCCATCCAGTATATGACCGAAGACGCTCAAAGTCCATATACTGAAAAAAGTTCAGTGATGAAGCAATTTTTCTCGGATCATGACCTGCGGGTGTACTGTCAGGATCTGCTCTGGGAATGAAGTAGCTGAGCTTCGTCCTAAGTTGTTTTAGGGATAAGTTTGATCCTGAAGTTTCTCCTTTGAAGAGCTGTCCTCCCCTGAAGTCTGAAGTTCTACGAAGATAGACCTTTAGACACTCTACTGGACACAGAGAGACATCTTCCTTCAGAGGGCAGATTCTCCAGGGACCCCATCTCTTAGTGGGTAGCTCGTTCTTGGCGAGAAAGGTTGGATCAGGAAAGAGATTCAGTTCTCCCACTTCTGTGAACTGAATGTGGCCCTCATTTCTTGACCAAGATGTCATCGTCTTAATTAGTGGAGCCAGCATATTTTGAGAAACAGAGGCTGAGGGAAATCTTTGTTTAGGATATATGTCACCATGGAAGGACACGTGCTGCCCTTTTGTTGCGACTTAACACGTAGTCTAGATTGCATCAGAAATTTCTTCTAGAAGCTTCCATGGCGGGATCAAAGTGAGCGTTTTTGAGGAAGCCAATAGAGACACAGATTTGTTAAAAAGAACGCCTTCTATGGAAATGACCACTGCCCTCTGTAATTAACGTCGCCCATACATGGGTATAAAAACTTCAAGAAGAGATTGTCCAAGTGAGATAGGACAGGACATAAGACGAGAAAGGAACTATGTCCGAAGCAGATAAGATCCAAGTCCTAACGAGATAAGAAACAAAGAAGACCATAATTCTGATACAGCCAGGTTCTAATCTTCCCTTCAGACAACAAAAGCCTGTCTCCAAAAATTCCTGTTATGGCTGAGAAGAAGGAACAAATTGAAGCTGCCAGCCCTCCCTGCCTGTGACGAGAAGTAGCCAACACTGCCTACAGCCTGCCTTACTTCAACACTATCATTGAATTCTTGGAAGAAGACGTCTGATGTCCCTTCTTGATGCTACCCTTTTTGTGATGTTTTCGAATCCGGTCATCATGCCAGTTTCATCTGAACTTCAGCCACCCTTCTGCAACGTTCTCAAGCCTGAAGTCTCCGTACGAGTATTGTCTCAGCAGCTACAGAAAACTATTCCTTAAGTATTTCTACCATACTGACTGTTCCCCTTTTCTGTTGGTGTTTGATTGATTTGATTTGTCAATTAAAGTAAACTTATTAGTAATGTTTGTTTTCCTTATATAAGTTTGTGAATAAACGTTTTGTGTTTTTTGTGAGTTTCTTTTTATATTGATTTCCCATATTTAATTGGTTGGTGTTGACATTTATTTTACTTATTAAAAGAACCTGTAATGATTTTAAGATCGTAACAGTTGGCAACCTCGCCAGGATTTTCAACAACGAAACCAATTGAAACAGGGAGAATATAGAAAGAAGCAGAATGAGTGAGATTACAAAAGATTTGATAGCTTCAGGTAAACTTCTTGGTGTAGATGGCAATGCTCTCTATGAGTATGCTTTTAGAAGTGAACAGGAAATGTTTGTGAGACACGAAAGAGCAGCTGAAAGAGAAGAAAATGAAACCCAGCGAGAAGAAAATGAGAGACACCGTAAGCAAGAGTTAGAAATCGCTCGTTTAAGGAAAAATCTTCATAATAGTCCTCCAGGTAGCAGACCAGGAAGTAATGTGTCAGGAGGCAGACGGGGTAGTAATTCATCATTGAACGATGATTCTGATATTTTAAGTATGGATGCAGTGTTGAAATTAATTCCAAAATTTGATGAGGAAGATGTGATAAAATATTTCATGTCTTTTGAAAAGTTAATGAACAGAGTAGGTTGTCCCAAAAACAAGTGGACTTTGTATTTACAGTCAGTCTTAAGGGGTAGGGCACTTTCTGTGTATAGTTGTATGTCTGAGGAGGAAAGTGAAGACTGATATTGGGAAAGAAACTGTTCTTAGTGCATACAGGTTAGTACCATAGGTGCACCATAAGAAATTTAGAATTTTGAAAAGGGATGAGAGCAGTACTTCTGTACAATACGGAAAAAAGTTAGAAAGATCATTTGGTGATTGGTTAACTTCTGCTGAAGTAGATAGTTTTGATGATCTCAAGAACTTAGTTTTGTTAGAAAACTTCAAAGATAACATATCTCCAGACATTAAGCTATATATAGAAGATAGACATGAAAAGCCTTTTACAGGTGCAACAAGGTTGGCAGATGAGTACAGTGTGAGGACAACAAGACGAGCAGAGAGAGACTGACAATTTACTGAACATGCAACAGTCACTATATTACAGAGTCCGGATGGATAAGTAGCCCGGGAGGGAAACATTTCCAACCGCCAATATCATTTGTGTTTTCATTCAAATATAAATTATAAATACCATGGCGGTAGCCTAATGAAATATACATTATTACAAATGAAAATAAAGCTCTCAAAGAGCGCTACATTGTTATACAAAAATCCACTGAGTGGAATAAACAATAAAGTTACAATATACAGAAAAGAGACCAGGGGGTAAGACGATGTCCTTACAAGTACTCCCACCCCAGACAGCGGGCATCGGAGATGGTTGATGCGATTAATCCCTGTATCGTGGAGGGTGACGTAATTCCCCTCTGGTGCTTGAGCAGAGGAGAAGGTTGCTCTGCTTTGGAGGAATCGTTTTCCCCTGTCGTTGCGTGGTTTTCTCTGGTCTGGTAGAGGATTTGTTCTGATATGGAATCCTGGGTCTACCAGGCCCCATGGTGATCTTCTTGTTGCTTTCAAGGTATGCTGGTTTTAATCGGTCGATCGTCACCCAATCTTCTTGTCCGTGGACGTTCAGGAGGAAAGATTTGGCCCTTGTAAGGGCCGCAATAAGGTCTAGTCAGGGTTTAGCGGTGAGCATCGACCCGGATGAAGACGTAGTCGCAGTCGTCCAGGTTCTTGGGAGTGAAGTGTCTGGTCTTGTCTTCGTATGTTTTCAGGCATGGTCTAAATTTCCCGATGATTTCTCTCAGGTGATCCAGCTTGGTGTTGTTCGTAGATGGAGGGAAGAACTCGTCAGGGACTGTAAGTGCCTCTCAGCGTAGACCTTCTCCACAGGTGAATGTTCGCCGTCTGTCCTGGGAGCGGAGCGAAGGCCAAGGAGGACCCACGGGAGTTGTGCTCTCCAATGTTTGTCCGTACATCTTGCCATCAGGGCTGCCTTGAGTGTGCGATGAGCCCTGTCGACCATGCCGTTCGCTGCAGGGTTGTATGCCGTGGTGCTGTGGAGTGTCGTTCCCATCAAGTTTGCCAGAGAGAGCCAGATCTTTGACAAGAAAGCGGAACCTTGGTCCGTCGTGATATCGTCGGGAACACCGAAGCGGCTGATCCAACTTGACAGGAGAGCTTTGGCTCTAGTGGAGCGGTCGACGATCGTCAGGAGGTATCTTGTAGAACCTGAAAGCGGCAGAGGTCCCACGACGTTCACGTGGATGTGTCCGAATCATCTCTTGAGTTGGGGAAAATTGCCATCTCCCAACTCAGTACGGCGGTTGACCTTACTCGTCTGGCAGTTAATGCAGGTTCTCGCCCACTCACGGGCGTCTTTCTTGATTCCTGGCCAGATGAATTTCTCGGATAAAAGACGGGCTGTAGTGCGACCCGAGGGGTTTGATAATCCGTGGATGACATTGAAGATCTTCCTTCTACAGGAGGTGGGAGTTCATCGGCGTGAGCGCCCTGTGCTGGTGTCGTAGAGGTATGGTTTTCCCGGCCGGTCCGAGGAGATTGTCCTTCATCTGTAGCGTTGATGCTGTTGTACGATAGTCTTGCGCTTCTGCGTCGTTCTGCTGTTCTACGGTGAGGTTTGCGCAGTTGATCCCCAGGTGGACCGCATTGATCTCGATCCTGGAAAGGGCGTCGGCGACGGGGTTCTTCTTACCAGGTACGTAGATGATAGTGCCGCCGAATTCTGCGATGGCTGCCAGGTGTCGTCGTTGGCAAGAGGACCATAGATCTGAAGACTTCGTGAAAGCGTGGATCAGGGGCTGGTGGTCCGTTGCGATAGTGAAGGGGGACCCTTCAAGCGTGTATCTGAAAAGGCGGATGTCGAGGTAGACGGCGAGGAGCTTCCTGTCGAACGTGCTGTACCTGGTTTAAGCGGGTTTGAGTTTCTTGCTGAAGAAGGGCAAGGGCTGCTGGTAACTGTTGACGATCTGTTCGAGGACAGCACCGCAGGCGACATTGCTGGCATCAGTGGTCAACTTCAGGGGGCCACCGTCATCATGGTACACCTGGGTGGTGGCTTCGTCGAGGGCTGCCTTCGTCCTGTCGAAGGTGCGTTGCTGCAGGGGACCCCAGAGGAGGTTCTTGGCTTTACTCTTCAGGACGTTGTTGAGGGGAGTCAGGATGTGGGCGATGTTGGGGATGAAGCGACGATAGTAGTTTACCATCCCCAAAAACTCTGAAGGTGCCGGATGGTCGTTGGTGTTGGGAAGGTTTTCAGGGTGTCCACCTTGGTCGATGTGGGCTTCACGCCCGCTGCGGATATTTGATGTCCGAGGAAGTCCACCCTCTCGGCGCCGAATGTGCACTTGTTGAAGTGCACGATCAAACTGTTCTCCTGAAGGCCTTTCAGCACTGCACGGACATGTCTCCAATGTTCCTCTTTATTCCTGGAGAAGATTAAGATGTCGTCCATGTAGCAGACGCAGAATGGCTGGTCTCCCAGGATGCTATCCATCAGTCGTTGAAACATGGCCCCTGTATTGCGTAGGCCGAAGGTTGAATATGAGAAGGTGTAGGAGCCGAACGGCGTTATGATGGCGGTCTTAGGCACGTCCTCTGGGAACACAGGAACTTGAAAGTATGATTTAAGAAGGCCCATTTTAGGAAAAATTTTTGCCCCATGAAGGGTGCTGGTGAGGTCTTGCATATTCGGCGGAGTGTAGTGGTCTGGCATTGTGATGAGGTTAAGGTGCCGGTAGTCACCCAAGGGCCTACATGTCCCGCCCGGTTTCTTTACCATGTGGAGCGGAGGCGCCCAAGGCCTGGATGCCTTTTTGCATATGCCCATCCGTTCCTTGTCTTCGAAAGCACGTTTGGTATCTCTTAGCTTCTGCGGCGGGAGGCGGTGGAACTTGGCGTGCGTGGGAGGTCCTGTTGTGTTTATGTGGTGGTAGACCCTGTGCTTGGAGAGGGATCCTGGTGATTGTTGAAGTTCTGGCCTGAAAATGTCGGGGAACTCCTGAAAAAGGGCGGCGTAGGGCTGCGCTACAACGGCGGAGATTGGTGTGATACCCAGACCAGCTCGTAGTGGGCGGGTTCAGCATGTTGCGGTGTCGATGAAGCGTTTCCCGGCAACGTCGACGAGTAGGCCTGTGAGGGAGGAAATGTTGATTTCATACAGCCGGTATCAACCATAAGCCTATGCTTGGATACGGCGTCAAGGATCTAGAATCCGATCTTGCTGTGATCTGCTACTGTGTTGACGGTTGATGTCAGCGGTGGCTAGCGTCGAAATTTCTTTGGGAAATTGCAGGTCAGGAAATTGCAGGGGGCCATGCACTTCATTGCATTGTTCCCAAACTACTGGTGGTAGAAACACCTAGTCTGGTTCGGTCTATGGTTCTGCTGCATCGGCCGCGGAGGTTTCTTCTTCATCAGGACGAGAATTTCGTCGTCGTCAGCAGAAGGCGCTGCCGAGGAGTTGAGGGATGAGCAGCTGAAGGAGGATGATGCGCCAAGATGGAAGGCCTTGGAGGCTTCGTATAATTTCTGTGCCCTTGACAGGAGGTTGTTTATCAGCAGGGTGTCGGTGTCGGTGAGCTGGGCTCTCACGTCCTGCGGAAGGCGTTGGAGGAATATTTCGCGAGATAGGCTTATCTCTCGTCATCGTCCCTTCTGTGCCCTTGCCAAGACGGAAAGCGAGTATATATTGATTAGTTTGGTTCTCAGGTCGTCACAGGATACCTGACCGGAGTGGGCGTCGAGCCATGGGGAGATTTTATCAAATACCTCCTCAGGGATGGAGGTCAGGATGATGTCAGCTTAGGCGCAGGGGTTGTTTAGCTTGGCCACCTTGAAGAGTACGGCCACCCTCAGGAACCAGGAGGCGGTGTTATGTTATGAGAACGGTGGCAGCTTGATTTTGGGAGCAGCTGAGTGGTTGCTTGGCACAATGGGCTGGGTGGTTTTGTCATGGTCAGTTGATGCATCGGGCCAAGGGTGTGAGCTGGTTATATCAGATATGCTCATCGTTGCTGCCTCACGAAACTAAGTAGGATAAAGCCAAAAGACGTCGTTGAACGTTAATAGCAAAAGGATATATACAAAGGAAACGCAGCCGTAATTCGTTTTGTAATGGCAAGCCAAAACTTCTATGTGTTTCCAACATCTCCGGGATCACCAGTTGTGAGGACAACAAGACGAGCAGAGAGAGACTGACAATTTACTGAACATGCAACAGTCACTATATTACAGAATGCGGATGGATAAGTAGCCTGGGAGGGCTATCATTTGTGTTTTCATTCAAATATAAATTATAAATACCAAATTGGTAGCCTAATGAAATATATATTATTATACATGAAAATAAAGCTCTCAAAGCACAATATTGTTATACAAAAATCCACTGTGTAGAATAAACAATAAAGTTATAATATACAGAAAAGAGTCCAGAGGGAGGAAACACGGCGGGTATGACGATGTCCTTACAACAGTCTTACTCATAGTTTAAGTGATAGTAAGAAGAAAAATAATCCTTTTTCTAGTAAGATGCAACAGAGTAAAGGTAGTTTTAGCTATAGTAATACAGGGGAATATGATTATCATTATCATTGTTATACATGTGGAAAACCAGGTCATACTGCCAAGTTTTGTAAGAACAAATAGGAAGGTTGTAGGTCAGAGGTAATTTGTTATCAATGTAATAAGAAAGGGCATATAGCAAGGAATTGTATAGTAGAAGAGAAGAATGTCAAGAAACCAGTGTCTCAAGTTAATCTTTCGTAAAGCAGAAATGACATTATGAAAGAAACTAAGAAATTTTACGGAGATTTTTTTGTCTGAAGGTGTAGTTTCTTCGCTTGAAGGAGGGGATTCGAGAGAAGTTGTCTTGCTTAGGGACACCGGAGCAGCCGTTTCCCTTATTAGGAAAGAGTGTGTGCCAACAAGGGCCCTAATCAGTATGAAAGAAAAAGTTATGTTAGGTGGGTTTTCGAATACATGCGTTGTTTGTCCTTTGGCGAAAATGAACTTGAAAAGTCAGGGAGTGTTAAGAGATCTAAAACTAGCAGTTGTAGACTATTTTCCAGTTGGCGGTGTTGACATTATTATCGATAATGATTTATCTACATCCAGATGTGTGAATCCTATCTTAAGTGAGGTTCCAGTGCCTGAAATGATAGTAACTAGGTTAGATTTATATACAGATATAGACTACAGTCATAATTTATTCAAGGATTCGAACGTGTGTGATGGAGGCGGTGAGGTTGATCTTAGCAAGTATGGGGCTGAGAAGACTGACTCCATTGGTGTTGACAGTGTTAGCCAAGTTGATGATGTAGCTGTCGAAAGTAGTGACGTAGACGTAGTCGATTCAAGCAATAGTTACTGGGATGGTTTAGGCACTAACATTTTGAATAGAGATGAGCTGACTTAGAGAAAGGATGAGACACTGTCTCGAATTTTTGAAAGTGAGATGGACGATGATTACGATAATGTTTGTAAGGAAACCTTTTATTTAAAAGACGAAATTTTGTGTCGTTATGTTCGTCCTAAATCAGTTAGCAAAGAGGAAGTTATAGAACAATTAGTAATTCCTAGGAAGTTGCACAAATTAATTCTGAAACTACCACATGATGATCAAGGACATTTAAGGGGTAAATAAAACTTTCAAGTGTATAAGTAAGATGTACTTTTGGCCTAAGATGAAAAGTGACGTGAAGAGATATATATTAAGCTGTCACGAATGTCAAATTGCTGGTAAACCTAATCAAGTAATTCCAAGAGCTCCCTTATGTAATATTCCATCAGTGGGAGAACCTTTTGAGAATGTAGTAATTGATATAGTTGGACCTTTGCCTAGAAGTAAAGGAGGGAATATATGTCTATTAACAATCATTGACAGACTAACCCGTTATCCAGAAGCAATCCCTGTAAGAAGCTGCAATGCGAAAACTGAAGTTCAACGCTTGTTGAACTATTTCCAAGTTTGGTTTGCCTTGCGTTTTGCAAAGTGATAATGGTAGTGATTTTGTGTCCAAATATTTCAGACAAAATGAAACAGCTAGGTATCAAACTGGTAACTTCCATGCCGTATCACTCAGAGTCGCATGGGATTGTAGAACGTTTCCATCAAACATTAGAAAGTTGCTTACGACAATTATGTAATAACTTTGAACATGACTGGGAAGAAAAACTACTTTTTGTCTAGTTAGCCTTACGATTGGTACCTAATGACACTACAGGATTTAGTCCTTTTGAGTTGATGTTCGGTCACACCGCTAAAGGACCTTTAGAAATTTTAAAGTGTAAATTAATGCTTATAGGAAGTAAAGAAGATTACATTCAAAATTTAGAAAATTACAAGGAGAATTTAAGAAAAGCTTGGAAATTAGCAATAGAAAACGAGAGCAACAATCAATGGGAAATTAAAAGAAGATACGATCTTAGGGCAAAGGAGAGAAATTTTTGTGTGGGAGAAAAATGGTCACTCATTATCTTATAAGTTCGAAGGTCCTTTTCCTATTCTGGGAAAAAGGGGCAATTTGAATTACTTAATTGATATGGGTAGATGTAGAGCTAAGTGGCTGCACATAAACTTGCTAAAGAAATACAACGAACGCCCAGTACCAGTAATAACTGTGTCGCAGCGAGAAATTAGTTTTGAGAAAAACTCTGAAGTGCTTAAGAATTTCAAGTTATTTAACTCTAGCTTAGAAGAAGAAAAACGGAGTGAATTATATAATGTTTTTCTAAATTATCCAGAAACTGTTAGTGATAAAATAGGTTTAACTAATCTTTTAGAACATGATATTGAGTTACAGGACACTCAATATCATGGGGGAGCGTGGGGACGTGTCATGGGTAGACATAATACTTTTAAAGAATATGCCTTAAAAGACAAAAATATCTATTCCCAAAGTGTGAGCAGCGAGGGGAGACGAGATTCGACTACGGCCCTGTTTGAACAAACTTGTTATCACTTCACTGTCGTCAGGATTTTGGAAGTAAACCAAGCCTCGCCGCTGGCACCTGCCTTCCGTGATAAGGGAACTGTCCTGTTTTGACCAAGATGTCATCGTCTTAATTAGTGGAGTCAGCATATTTTGAGAAATCGAGCCTGAGGGAAATCCTTGTTTAGGATATATGTCATCATGGAAGGACACGTGCTGCCCTTTTGTTACGACTTAACGCGTAGTCCAGATTGCATCAGAAATTTCTTCTAGAAGCTTCCATGGCGTGATCGAAGTGGGCGTTTTTGAGGAAGCCAATAGAGACGCAGATTTGTTAAAAAGAACTCCTTCTATGGAAATGACCAATGCCTACTGTAATTAACCTCTCCCATACAAGGGTATATAAACTTCAAGAAGAGATTGTTCAAGAGAGATAGGACAGGACATAGGAAAAGAGAGGAACTATATTCGAAGCAGATGAGATCCAAGAGTCCTAACGAGATAAGAAGCAGAGAAGACCAGAAGTCTGATAGAGCCAGATTCTAACCTTCCCTTCATACAACAAAAGCCTATCTCCAAAAATTCCTGTTATGGCTGAGAAGAAGAGACAAATTGAAGCAGACAGCCCTCCCTGCTTGTGACGAGAAGTAGCCAACACTGCCTACAGCCTGCCTTACTTCAACACTATCATCGAATTCTTGGAAGAAGACCTCTGATGTCCCTTCTTGATGCCACCCTTTTTGTGATGTTTTCGAATCCGGTCATCATGCCAGTTTCATCTGAACTTCAGCCGCCCTTCTGCAACGTTCTTAAGCCTGAAGTCTCCGTACGAGTATTGTCTCAGCAGCTACAGAAAACTATTCCTTAAGTATTTCTACCATACTGACTGTTCCCCTTTTCTGTTGGTGTTTGATTTATTTGATTTGTCAGGTAAAGTAAACGAATCAGTAACGTTGGTTTTTATATAAGTTTGTGAAAAAAGTGGTGTGTTTTTTGTGAGTTTCTTTTTATATTAATTTCCCATATTTAACTGCTTGTTGTTGACATTTATTTTACTTATTAAAAGAACCTGTAACGATTTTAAGATCGTAATAACGGTATAACTTATTTATGTCTGCTGCTGCTTCAAGGATCTTTCTCTTATAGTATTCACTTTTTTCTTTCTTAGTAGGTAGTTATATTGAAACGCAGCAGTTTCGTATCCTACCCGAGTACTTACAGTTTTTAACCTATTCCATTTTCTTTCTTTACGTCTTTTTCCCTTTTTTTATTTATTTATCCTTTTTTTTTTTTTTTTTTTTTTTTTTTTTTTTTTTTTTTTTTTACCAAAGTCTCTCCATCAAACCAAGGAGATTGGTCGTTTACAGTTATAGTCTTTTCCATCGGTGGGTACATGGTATCATATTCACTTTATTATAAGTAGTCGTAAGACAGTTAGCACACTTAGCTCCTAACAGATGTTGGTCACCATGATCACAGGGAATGTTGATGGCATCATTAATTTCTTTGTAACTACTTCAATAAATACGGTAAAAAAAAATTGGAGTTATGTCGAAAGTTTATTTTCTTTACTAATGCATGTTTTTTTTTGTAGAGGTAGACTAAACGTAATAAGTTTGTGTATTGGGAAGATCGTACATTTCTCTTCGACTTTTATATCAGATACAATATTCATGTCATTACTTAAAACTAAGTCTAACGTATGTCCAGTTAAAGTAGTTGTTTAAGAAGAATCTAACTAACTACCCTGTAACTCGTCGTATCTGAAATCTCTCTCATGCGCTCTCTCTCTCTCTCATTCTCTTTCTCTCAACCAGTGGAATATTCAGTAGATTGTGTTAAACAAAATCTATCTACATTTCAACTTGTCGTATCTGAAATCTCTCTATCTCTGTCTGTTTCTCTCTCTCTCAGATTGTGTTAAACAAAATCTAACTACATTTCAACTTGTCGTATCTGAAATCTCTCTATCTCTGTCTGTTTCTCTCTCTCAATCAGTGAAGTATTAAGTAGATTGTGTTAAACAAAATCTATCTACATTTCAACTTGTCGTATCTGAAATCTCTCTATCTCTGTCTGTTTCTCTCTCTCAATCAGTAAAGTATTCAGTAGATTGTGTTAAACAAAATCTATTTACATTTCAACTTGTCGTATCTGAAATCTCTCTATCTCTGTCTGTTTCTCTCTCTCAATCAGTGAAGTATTAAGTAGATTGTATTAAACAAAATCTATCTACATTTCAACTTGTCGTATCTGAAATCTCTCTATCTATGTCTGTTTCTCTCTCTCAATCAGTGAAGTATTCAGTAGATTGTGTTAAACAAAATCTATCTACATTTCAACTTATCGTATCTGAAATCTCTCTATCTCTGTCTGATTCTCTCTCTCAATCAGTGAAGTATTAAGTAGATTGTGTTAAACAAAATCTATTTACATTTCAACTTGTCGTTTCTGAAATCTCTCTATCTCTGTCTGTTTCTCTCTTTCAATCAGTGAAATATTCAGTAGATTGTGTTAAACAAAATCTAACTGCATTTCAACTTGTCGTATCTGAAATCTCTCCATCTCTGTCTGTTTCTCTCTCTCAATCAGTGAAGTATTAAGTAGATTGTGTTAAACAAAATCTATTTACATTTCAACTTGTCGTATCTGAAATCTCTCTATCTCTGTCTGTTTCTCTCTTTCAATCAGTGAAATATTCAGTAGAGTGTGTTAAACAAAATCTAACTACATTTCAACTTGTCGTATCTGAAATCTCTCTATCTCTGTCTGTTTCTCTCTCTCAATCAGTGAAGTATTAAGTAGATTGTGTTAAACAAAATCTATCTACATTTTAACTTGTCGTATCTGAAATCTCTCTATCTCTGTCTGAATCTCTCTCTCAATCAGTGAAGTATTAAGTAGATTGTATTAAACAAAATCTATCTACATTTCAACTTGTCGTATCTGAAATCTCTCTATCTCTGTCTGTTTCTCTCTCTCAATCGGTAAAGTATTCAGTAGATTGTGTTAAACAAAATCTATCTACATTTCAACTTGTCATATCTGAAATCTCTCTATCTCTGTCTGTTTCTCTCTCTCAATCAGTGAAGTATTGAGTAGATTGTGTTAAACAAAATCTATTTACATTTCAACTTGTCGTATCTGAAATCTCTCTATCTCTGTCTGTTTCTCTCTTTCAATCAGTGAAGTATTCAGTAGATTGTGTTAAACAAAATCTATCTACATTTCAACTTGTCGTATCTGAAATCTCTCTATCTCTGTCTGTTTCTCTCTCTCAATCAGTGAAGTATTAAGTAGATTGTGTTAAACAAAATCTATCTATATTTCAACTTGTCGTATCTGAAATCTCTCTATCTCTGTCTGTTTCTCTCTCTCTCAGTCAGTGAAGTATTAAGTAGATTGTGTTAAACAAAATCTATCTACATTTCAACTTGTCGTATCTGAAATCTCTCTATCTCTGTCTGTTTATCTCTCTCAATCAGTGAAGTATTAAGTAGATTGTGTTAAACAAAATCTATCTACATTTCAACTTGTCGTATCTGAAATCTCTCTATCTCTGTCTGTTTCTCTCTCTCTCAGTCAGTGAAGTATTAAGTAGATTGTGTTAAACAAAATCTATCTACATTTCAACTTGTCGTATCTGAAATCTCTCTATCTCTGTCTGTTTCTCTTTCTCTCAATCAGTGAAGTATTCAGTAGATTGTGTTAAACAAAATCTATTTACATTTCAACTTGTCGTATCTGAAATCTCTCTATCTCTGTCTGTTTCTCTCTCTCAATCAGTGCAGTATTAAGTAGATTGTGTTAAACAAAATCTATCTACATTTCAACTTGTCGTATCTGAAATATCGCTATCTCTGTCTGTTTTTCTCTCTCAATCAGTGAAATATTCAGTAGATTGTGTTAAACAAAATCTATCTACATTTCAACTTGTCGTATCTGAAATCTCTCTATCTCTGTCTGTTTCTCTCTCTCAATCAGTGAAGTATTAAGTAGATTGTATTAAACAAAATCTATCTACATTTCAACTTGTCGTATTTGAAATCTCTCTATCTATGTCTGTTTCTCTCTCTCAATCAGTGAAGTATTCAGTAGATTGTGTTAAACAAAATCTATCTACATTTCAACTTATCGTATCTGAAATCTCTCTATCTCTGTCTGATTCTCTCTCTCAATCAGTGAAGTATTAAGTAGATTGTGTTAAACAAAATCTATCTACATTTCAACTTGTCGTATCTGAAATATCGCTATCTCTGTCTGTTTCTCTCTCTCAATCAGTGAAATATTCAGTAGATTGTGTTAATCAAAATCTAACTACATTTCAACTTGTCGTATCTGAAATCTCTCTATTTCTGTCTGTTTCTCTCTCTCAATCAGTGAAGTATTAAGTAGATTGTGTTAAACAAAATCTATTTACATTTCAACTTGTCGTATCTGAAATCTCTCTATCTCTGTCTGTTTCTCTCTTTCAATCAGTGAAGTATTCAGTAGATTGTGTTAAACAAAATCTATCTACATTTCAACTTGTCGTATCTGAAATCTCTCTATCTCTGTCTGTTTCTCTCTCTCAATCAGTGAAGTATTAAGTAGATTGTGTTAAACAAAATCTATTTACATTTCAACTTGTCGTATTTGAAATCTCTCTATCTCTGTCTGTTTCTCTCTTTCAATCAGTGAAATATTCAGTAGATTGTGTTAAACAAAATCTAACTGCATTTCAACTTGTCGTATCTGAAATCTCTCTATCTCTGTCTGTTTCTCTCTCTCAATCAGTGAAGTATTAAGTAGATTGTGTTAAACAAAATCTAATTACATTTCAACTTGTCGTATCTGAAATCTCTCTATCTCTGTCTGTTTCTCTCTTTCAATCAGTGAAATATTCAGTAGATTGTGTTAAACTAAATCTAACTACATTTCAACTTGTCGTATCTGAAATCTCTCTATTTCTGTCTGTTTCTCTCTCTCAATCAGTGAAGTATTCAGTAGATTGTGTTAAACAAAATCTATCTACATTTCAACTTGTCGCATCTGAAATCTCTCTATCTCTGTCTGATTCTCTCTCTCAATCAGTGAAGTATTAAGTAGATTGTATTAAACAAACTCTATCTACATTTCAACTTGTCGTATCTGAAATCTCTCTATCTCTGTCTGTTTCTCTCTCTCAATCGGTAAAGTATTCAGTAGACTGTGTTAAACAAAATCTATCTACATTTCAACTTGTCGTATCTGAAATCTCTCTATCTCTGTCTGTTTCTCTCTCTCAATCAGTGAAGTATTAAGTAGATTGTGTTAAACAAAATCTATTTACATTTCAACTTGTCGTATCTGAAATCTCTCTATCTCTGTCTGTTTCTCTCTTTCAATCAGTGAAGTATTCAGTAGATTGTGTTAAACAAAATCTATCTACATTTCAACTTGTCGTATCTGAAATCTCTCTATCTCTGTCTGTTTCTCTCTCTCAATCAGTGAAGTATTAAGTAGATTGTGTTAAACAAAATCTATCTATATTTCAACTTGTCGTATCTGAAATCTCTCTATCTCTGTCTGTTTCTCTCTCTCTCAGTCAGTGAAGTATTAAGTAGATTGTGTTAAACAAAATCTATCTACATTTCAACTTGTCGTATCTGAATCTCTCTATCTCTGTCTGTGTCTCTTTCTCTCAATCAGTGAAGTATTCAGTAGATTGTGTTAAACAAAATCTATTTACATATCAACTTGTCGTATCTGAAATCTCTCTATCTCTGTCTGTTTCTCTCTCTCAATCAGTGCAGTATTAAGTAGATTGTGTTAAACAAAATCTATCTACATTTCAACTTGCCGTATCTGAAATATCGCTATCTCTGTCTGTTTCTCTCTCTCAATCAGTAAAATATTCAGTAGATTGTGTTAAACAAAATCTATCTACATTTCAACTTGTCGTATCTGAAATCTCTCTATCTCTGTCTGTTTATCTCTCTCAACCAGTGAAGTATTAAGTAGATTGTGTTAAACAAAATCTATCTACATTTCAACTTGTCGTATTTGAAATCTCTCTATCTCTGTCTGTTTCTCTATCTCTTAATCAGTGAAGTATTCAGTAGATTGTGTTAAACAAAATCTATCTACATTTCAACTTGTCGTATCTGAAATCACTCTATCTCTGTCTGTTTTTCTCCCTCAATCAGTGAAGTATTCAGTTAAACAAAATCTATCTACATTTCAACTTGTCGTATCTGAAATCTCTCTATCTCTGTCTGTTTCTCTCTCTCTTAATCAGCGAAGTATTCAGTAGATTGTGTTAAACAAAATCTATCTACATTTCAACTTGTCGTATCTGAAATCTCTCTATCTCTGTCTGTTTCTCCCTCTCAATCAGTGAAGTATTCAGTAGATTGTGTTAAACAAAATCTATCTACATTTCAACTTGTCGTATCTGAAATCTCTCTATCTCTGTCTGTTTCTCTCTCTCCCAATCAGTGAAGTATTCAGTAGATTGTGTTAAACAAAATCTATCTACATTTCAACTTGTCGTATCTGAAATCTCTCTATCTCTGTCTGTTTCTCTCTCTCTTAATCAGCGAAGTATTCAGTAGATTGTGTTAAACAAAATCTATCTACATTTCAACTTGTCATATCTGAAATCTCTCTACATCTATATGTTTCTCTCTCTCAATCAGTGAAGTATTCAGTAGATTGTGTTCAAGAAGATTCTAACTAAATTATAACTCGTCGTATCTGAAATCTCTCTCTCTCTCTCTCTCTCTCTCTCTCTCTCTCTCTCTCTCTCTCTCTCTCTCTCTCTCTCCGTGAAGTATTTAGTAAAATATATTCAAGAAGAATCTAACTACATCACAACTCATCATACCTGAAATTTTCTCTCTCTTTTAACCAATGAAGTATTTTGTAGATTGTGTTCAAGTAAAATATAACTACATTTTAACTCGTCCCAATCGAAATCTCACTCTCTCTTTCTCATTCTTTCTCTCCCTCTCTATCCAACCCAGTGAAGTACTTAGTAGATTGTGGTCAAGAATAATCTAACTACATTATAACTCGTCGTATCATAAATCTCTCTCTCTCTCTCAACAATTGAAGTATTTAGTAGATTGTGTTCAAGAACTACTTTACTTCATTATAACTCTCTCTCTCTCTCTCTCTCTCTCTCTCTCTCTCTCTCTCTCTCTCTCTCTCTCTCTCTCTCTCTCTCTCTCTCTCTCTCTCTCTCTCTCTCAAAATTAGTGAAGTATTTAGTACATCCTGTTCAAGAAGAAACTAACTACATTTTAACTCCTCGGATCTGAAATCTATCTCCCTCTCTTAATCTCTTTCTCTTTCAACCAGTTAAGTATTTAGTGAATTGTGATCAAGTAGAAGCTAACTACTTTATCACAAGTCGTATTTGACATCTCTCTCTCTCTCTCTCTCTCTCTCTCTCTCTCTCTCTCTCTCTCTTAACCAGTGAAGTATTTTGTAGATTGTTAAAAAAGAATCTAACTACACACTTTGCCTCCTTTGAAAAAGTACATTGCTCAAATAAATACGCATGTATTCCGATATATATGGCAGGGAACTTCCCATCCTGTAGGTAAAGATACTCCTTGTCTGTCGAAAGAGAAAGGTGGATTGGGTATTATAAATGTTTAACTGGAATATAATATGGGAAAATTTGAATAGCAAGTGGATTGATCCAGTAAATAGAGAAATATTGTTCAAATACAGCCACGAAGTCTTAGCTACAAAGGATAGGTTATTTATGATGAACATTACGGACAGTTGTTTGTGTGGTAATTGTGGAGAGCCTGAAACAATTATGCACTTAGTATATTTTTGTAGATTTAGAGGAACATTTGTTAATTGGATTAAAACCTTTTTGAACAAGGTTTGTAAAATACACACACAAAGTTTTCTAAAGGCTTTAAAACTGGATTTTCAGGCCTATTCTAAAAGAGACAGAAACACAGCAATGTTATTAATAAGTGAATTTATAATTGGGATCTGGTACCTTCATAAGGTAATGCCCTCAGCAGATGAGTTAAATATGATCTCCTTTATTAAAAGTAGAATATTCAAGACAAGATTTATATTGTTCAAGTCACTAGAGGATAAATGTCTTTTACATTTTACAAAAGAATATGTTAATTTGGATAAAAATGAGTAAATTAGTGTGAGAAATTCCTTAATGATAATTGAAGTTTAAAGTACATAAATTATAGTAATCTTGATTTATTGCATTATCAGCTTGTCTTTGGGTTATGTAAATATTAATATGACTAAGGTTAGTATATGCTAATGATGAATTATAAACCACATCAGGAAAACCAATATCAAAATATAAATTATATGTTTATATAAATATGTATTTGTAAAAATGAACTTGTAAACTGTATATTTTATTGATAAAAGTAAAAAAAAAAATAGATGTTTATTTTAAGTCCTTGGCGATTTTCAGTTCGACAGCTCTAAATGATATTAGAAAAGATATTGGTTTAAGTAATTTCTATTGCAAGATGAGAATTAGTTTTTTGTTGGACTTGAAGGAAATAAATGAGGTTTCATTTGTGTCAACATCATTTTATTCAGTTGCAATTAATGTAATCAGAAAAGTTTATCACCATGCAAAATTTCCTAACTTAAGTTCTAAAGATTGTTATAATTTTATAAGGCCAGAGAGTGTCCCTAAAATTGAAGGGAGTTATCCACTTTTGGACTGGAAAATGGTATGGGACAGCATAAACAAACCTTTCATTGGCATCATGGAGAGAGAGAGTTTGCCTTTAAATATGCTCATGGAACTTTGGCGACAAATAATCGTCTGAAAATATTGAATATCAGAGACAGTGATAAATGTGATCATTGCGATGATGTTGAATACAGTTTGCATATATTTTACTTTTGCAGGCACATCCAGACAATATTGATGTATGTCAAAAGTGTATTATTTCACACTTGTGACATAAACAGAGACATTTTTTTAAACACATTAATGTTCAATTACAAATATAGGACGAAAAATGATTATAATAGCGCCACTGTATTGGTAGTTGGTTATTTATATGCTGTTTGGGTCAGTAAGAAGAAACGATATACGAAAGAGGAAACAGATGCCTCTCTTAAAAGTAAATTTCAATATGATCGGTGGCTTTGGAAAAATATCTATAAAGAAAGGATGAATCAAATGTTCACCAAAAAGTATATAGATTATTGTTTTTGAGTGACTAAAAATTAAAATCAAGATGTGTGATGTTGTAAATTGTTAAATTAGATGGATTTGTTTAAAGAAAAATGCAATTAAATGTGATTATACTGTAAATATTGTGATTGTAAAGAATATGTAATTTAACTTTTTAATAAAAAGATAAAAAAAAACAATATAACTCGTTGTATTATGGAATCTCTCTCTCTCTCTCTCTCTCTCTCTCTCTCTCTCTCTCTCTCTCTCTCTCTTTCTCCCAACCAGTGAAGTATTCAGAAGATTGTGTTCAAGAATAATGTAATTACATTAGTGTCATGTTATTAAATGACTTTTCATTAAACTCTTACCGCCGTCAATTGTCCTGACTTACATTCGGAGGCTGCCATTCAATTTAGGACAATCAACTTATTCCTGCCTGGCCTATCTATAACAAACCAAACCTTGGCATAGGTTAATACCGTGTAACTAATAGACATAGGCTAATACTCTAAGCCTAGTTTTAAATTTAACCTGGCACTTGATGTGGAGAAGGACGGATCTTCATTTGTAGTGGAGGTTGAGGGAAAGGCTGATTCCCGGGTCTTTTTTAATTCTTACTTCTTACGAGTGCTAGTACAATAACAGGTACTCCAAACTGGTACCCTTTTACAAGGGAGAAAATACGAGTTTCAAATGATAATAAGGGGAGCAACAACGTTTCCCCTCTCCACTGATCGTTGTTGACTTGAAGAGTGTGCCCTGAGCTTACCTCCCAGTCCCACAGCTACGGCAAAAGGCCCAAAGCTCACTCAACAACGCCTTGTTCACCATGTGCACTCAATCACGAACTCTCGATCGTAGACACAAGTAATCCTTTGTTGCGCCTCTCTACACCTCTGCATATGCACACTCGAGCCTACACAATCTAAATCACATGGCTAACTTAACCAATTCGTTTATTAAGTCCAATAATCGTCAAGGGAATTACCATTCAGTTAAATGAAGGATTTCTGTCATTACATCACTTTACCCCCAAGGAAATTAGTTTTTATTTATCAAAGACTATCAACTAACTGCAACATTTAGGGTAGATATCAGAACTAACAACAAAACAGCTTGTAAGCCATGAATAGTAGCCATCTGTCAACCGGACATAGGCTGCAACATTTAATCTTCATGGTCTGCTGACAGACATACAGAGCAAGTTGTGGGACGTCAACCTTAAGGCCTGTTTCTATCTAACCATCCTAATAACCTTACCAAGTTAAACACCCATGTAAGAGTGATCTTAAATTCAACAAAGACAGTCACTCCTCTCTTAGGGTATAATCAATTTTGATTATTTTTCTTACAAACAACCACTTCATGTCATTCAGTCATTAAGTCCAATGATCGTCTAGAGAATTATCATTCTGTTTAATAAAGGATTTTTGTCATTACATTAGAACTCGTATCTGATCCCCCCCACTCTCTCTCTCTCTCTCTCTCTCTCTCTCTCTCTCTCTCTCTCTCTCTCTATGTCTATGTCTGACGGTTTATCAAGTATCCCTGCTTTCGCTATTAAGCGTTCAGAGGGGATTTCCAAATCACTTATATTATAGTTAAAAATTTAAAAGTCTATGTAATATAAAGAAGGTTAATTGCATTTGTCTCAGTGTTATAGCTGAGTGAAAATAAATGGGTTTTCAATAGCTTTTTGAACTGAAAGATATTTTCAGCACACTTAACTGATGCCGGAAGTTGATTATACAATCTAGGAGCGCAGTGCTTAAAAGTTCTCGTACCAAGAGTGGTCGTTGCACGAGGCTCATCAAGTCTGAAATCATCACGGGAAAGGCGTGTATGAACAACAGGCCCTACTACGTATCTTTTCAGGCAACCTTTAAGATACAATGGCTCTCCCGTGTTGATAGCTTGATATGTTAAGACGCAAAGTTTAGAAATAATCCTTGTTTTGACTGGTAACCAGTGTAATTTAATTAAGGTTGGAGTACAGTAATATGTTACTGCGGGATATACCAACAATTAGTCTAGCAGCTCTATTCAAAATCATTTGAAGTTTCTTAAGACGATAATTAGGTAAATTGCAATACAACGAGTTACAATAGTCTACTCTACAAACTACCAACCTATTATTTAGCAGCTTAGTGGCATCTTCGTTAAGATATTTTCTAATGGATGTGATATTCCTCAGATGATAATTTGCGGTCCTAACCACATTGTTAATATGTTCATCAAATGTCAAAGAACCATTAACTACTACCCCGATATCTCTGACTCTATCAGTTAACAAAATATCCTCTCTCTCTCTCTCTCTCTCTCTCTCTCTCTCTCTCTCTCTCTCTCTCTCTCTCTCTCTCTCTCTCTCTCTCTCTCAAAGAATGATGTATTTAGTAGATTGTGTTCAAGAAAAATTCAATTACATTACTGTATAACTTGTCGTATCTGAAATCTCTCTCTCTCTCCCTCTCTCTCTCTCTCTCTCTCTCTCTCTCTCTCTCTCTCTCTCAACCAGTGATGTATATAGTAGTTTGTTAAAAAAGAATCTATCTACATTTTAACTTGTATCTGAAATCTCTCCCTCTCTGTCACTCTCTCTCTTGCTCTCTATCTTTCTCTGTCAATTCGTGTAGTAATTAGTGAATTCTTTTTAAGAAGAATCTAACTACATTATAACTCGTAGAAGGTTGGCCAGGGCACCAGCTGCCCGTTGAGATACTACTACTAGAGAGGTATTGGATCCTTTGACTGGCCAGAGCGTAATGCATTGGATTCCTCTCTCTGGTTACGGCTTATTTTTTCTTTGCACAGAATAGTCTGGCCTATTCTTTACATATTCTCGTCTTTCCTCATACACCTGACAATAATGAGATACATAACACTTCTTCACCCAAGGGGTTAATTACTGTACTGCAATTTGTTCAGGATACTTTCCTCTTGGTAAGGGTGGAATAGACTCTAGCTATGGTAAGCAGCTCTTCTAGGGGAAGGACACTCCAAAATGAAACCATTGTTCTCTAGTCTTGGGTAGTGCCATAGCCTCTGTACCATGGTCTTCCGCTGTCTTGGGTTAGAGTTCTCTTGCTTCAGGGTACACTCAGGCACACTATTCTATCTCATTATAATTTTTTTCCTTCCTCTTGCTTTTTTGAAATGGTGTGTTGGGCAGGCTTAATAGAAGGGCCATGGATGCCTGGTGGTTTATCAAGATGTTGTCTTTTCCTTTTTCTGATACTTTTTCTTCTCAAAACCATCCTTACTGTTCTCCCTTCAGTTGAAGTGGCTATCCTGAAGGGTATTTAGCCTTGCATGGTGTATCGGCTCCTCTATGTTGACCAGTTTTTCCGACTTTCTACTATAATCTATGGGTATCATCAATCACTTTATTTATAATTCTGTACATATTATTTTTGTTATAATTCTTGTTAATCTAGTTTTTAAGTATGATGTCTCTTTTTTATTTCAATTATTTCTTATGCTGTCTGCACACATTGAGTGAAATCTGGGACCAGTACGTCCTAGATTTCGTCAATGTCGTCTTCTGTATTGCAATATTCGTGGTCTTCATGCAAATATCCAAGACCTTACAGTTGCATCCAGACAGTATGATATTCTTTTGTGCTCAGAATCTTTGGTTTCTAATATGAGGCACTCATCTGAGCTCCTTTTAACTGCTTTTAAGAAGCCAATAATGTTGAAACGTGATGCCATCCCTAGGGGCAGGGGAATGGTGGTGTATATCAGGACCGAGTACCCTGCTTCTCATAAGTCCTGCTATCAATGTGGATGTCATGAGATTCAGGTAATAAAAGTTTGTGGCAGGCATAACAACTTTTATTTGTGATCGATCTATCAGAATTCAGACATGGATGATTCTATCTTCGATTGTCTTCTTACCATTATGGCTAAGATACAAGAAGATGATAGAAAGGCTTCTTTTGTCTTTGTTGGTGATTTTAATGCTCACCATAGGGAGTGGTTAAGTTCTATCTCTCCTACCGATCGCCATGGCTTAAGGGCTTTAGTTTTTGCCTCTGAATCAGGCTGTGAGCAAATCATAAATGAAGCTACTCACAGGTCTGGTAATTGCCTGGACCTCGGGCGTTATAACTAGTAAGGTTGGTTCTCCAGTCGGGACATCTGATCATGCCTTGATTTCATTAGTAGTGAAGACTGAGCAGCCTGTCCCTGATATATCATACTCTTGTAAAATTTATATGAAATTCCAAGCAGACTAGAATGGGATTTTGCATGATCTTTTGTGCTTGAATTGGTCACAATTACATAGTAGTGTAGATCCTGTTGTCCCTTTGAATAAGAATCTAGTCAACATAATTGATAGGCGTATCCCTTCTCGTGTCCTAAGGTACCGAGTGAAGGACAAACCGTGGTTCAATGATGATTGTAGACGTGCTTATTTGGAGAAGCAGGAGGCCTATCACCTTTGGAAGGGTAACAGATCAGATTTAACCTGGAACAACTATACTCAGCTTCGAGCTTTTGCTCAGAGAGTTTATGCCTCAACTGAAAAGGAGTACAATTTAACCATAAAAGAAACCCTTTCTGGTAAAACTCAGGAACATAAATGGTGGTCTACCCTTAAATCTGCACTCTTTGGTGCAGATGCAACAGATCCTCCTTTACTTAACCAGATGGCTCAGTCACTCACTGTCCAAAGGAAAAGGCAACCTTTTTGGCTGATGTTTTTGACAGTAAACAGAGTAATGAAAAACTTGAACTTCCTTATTCCTGTTTTCCTGAGGCTAAACTAACTAGTTTAGTTTTTCGATCTCGTGAGATTAAAGCTCTGTTGACGGACCTTGATGCTTATGGAGGTGTAGACCCAAATGGTATTTTTCCTTAGTTTTTTATAAAGACAGCAGATTTCTTAGCTCCAAAGTTATCTGTTATTTTGCGCAAGTTAGCAAGAAAAGGAGCTTTTAGCACTTGTTGGAGAATAAATGTGTTTGTGGTAGCTCAAGTCCCACTGATTACCGCCCAATTTCCATAACTCCCATATTATCTAAAGTTTTTTAACGTCTTCTGGCAAAATGTCTTAATAGGTTTGCTGAAGGTAATCATCTATTCCCTAGTTTGCAATTTGATTTTCGTAAAGGCCTTGGAGCATGTGATGCCCTTCTTACAATCTCCAATGCTGTACAGAAATCCCTTGATTGTGGTCAGGAAGTTCGTATGATTGGCCCTGATTTTAGTGCTGCCTTTGTCCGTGTTAATCATGAGGCCCTTGTTTTCAAACTGAAACAGTTGGGAGTGGGTGGGTCATTTCTTAGTATTATTATTGATTTTTTAAGTAATAGATCTCAAAGAGTTGTTGTTGTTGGGCACAATATTGAGTATAGGAATGTGATATCCGGTGTTCCACAGGGTAGTGTTCTTGGCCCATTACTTTTCATACTATATACACATGACATGTGGTTTGGCTTAGAAAACAAGCTTGTTGCATATGCAGATGATGCTACTCTCTTTGCATCAATTCTATCCCCTAAATGTAGATCTGGGGTTGGTGAATCCCTTAATAGAGATTTAGCTGAAATTAGTGCATGGTGCAAATTATGGGGTATGAAGTTGAATCCTAACAAAACTCAAAGTATGATTGTAAGCTGGAATAAAACTTCTAGAATACTGTGTAGTATTGAGCCTTATGACGGAGAAGGCCTGGCTATTAGAATTAACTGCCTGCCTAGTATTACTAACAGGATAGAATTGTCCAGGGAGACTGAATGTAAAGGATGGTCAGAGTTATGAAAAATCTTATGCAACACGCATAATAAACTAATTGAATGACGGTGCCAAAGATTAATATCTAGATCAGGAATAAGAAATTTAATAGATGGCAAGTTCCTATCCAACAAATTAGGAAGAGAATCAGAAATTCCCTCTGTGCTTTCTATAAGGAAACCGTCTGCTTGTTTTATGTTAGTAAATCGTGCAGGATTTTTCTTATTCCCAGTACCAAGTAGATGTGCAGATATATTTTCACCAATTGTACTATCATTTAGTTTGGCTCTTATCTTTATACCTTCTAATTTTTCAATCTGGATGTCACAAATCCCATTCTTGAGAATCTTAATATTTTCATAATTTACACTTATTTTATAGTTAATATCACAAAGCTGACTCAATCTTGTTTGTAATAAGTTCAGCAATCCATACTTTTCTTGTGAAATATTTTGACATAATTTGACAAAGAATTTTTTACATTGTGATTTTGCCCAGTCCAACCATAAAAGTATATTATCAAATGTACCCTTTTTCTGCCTCATAAACTGCCATACATGTAGAAAATTTTCTTCAATTTCATCAGAATCTAAAACTTTAACATTTAAATTCCAATTCCCTGTGCCAATTTTTTGTGTGTTTATGCTTAATTTTAAAACAACCTTACTATGATCTGAAAAATTTATTGGAATGGTGTCTGCAGATGTTATGTTATCAATAACTTTACAGTATAAATCCTTTCTATTTTGGATCCATAGTTTTACTATATACACTGTATTACTAAATACACATGACATGTGTTTGGCCTAGAAAACAAGCTTGTTGCATATGCAGATGATGCTACTCTCTTTGCATCATTTCCATCCCCTGAATATAGATTTGGGGTTGGTGAATCCCTGAATAGGGATTTAGCTAGAATTAGTGCATGGTGCAAATTATGGGGTATGAAGTTGAATCCTAACAAAACTCAAAGTATGATTGTAAGTAGGTCAAGGACGGTGGCTCCTCAACATCCAGATCTCAGTATTGATAATGTTTCTTTAAATTTGTATGACTCTTTTAAAATTTTAGGTGTGATTCTCTACAGCAAATTTACTTTTGAGAAACATATTAGGTTTGTGTCTTTTTCAATTGCACAAAAAATTGACTTATTAAGAAAGTCTTACAAGATTTTCGGTGATCAATCTATTCTGAAGTGTTTTAATTCTTTCATTTTACCTTCTTTTGAGTATTGTTCTCCTTTCTGGTCTTCAGCTGCCGATTCTCATCTTAATTTGATGGACAGAAACTTACGGTCTATTAAATTTCTTATTCCTGATCTAGATATTAATCTTAGGCACCGTCGTTCAATTAGTTCATTATACATGTTGCAAAAGATTTTTCATAGCTCTGACCATCCTTTACATTCAAATCTCCCTGGACAATTCTATCCTGTTCGTGATACTAGGCAGGCAGTTAATTCTAATAGCCAGGCCTTCCCCATCATGAGGCTCAATACTACACAGTATTCTAGAAGTTTTATTCCAGCTGTTACCAAGTTGTGGAATGATCTTACTAATCGGGTAGTTGAATCAGTAGAACTTCAAAAGTTCAAAGTTGGAGAAAATGTTTTTATGTTGACCAGGCTAACAGGAGTCATTTTATAGTTTATATATGACATATCTGTTTTTGACGTTGTTAATAGTTTATATATGACACCATTTATTTATTTCCTTATTTCCTTTCGTCACTGGGCTATTTTTCCCTATTGGAGCCCTTGGGCTTATAGAATCTAGCTTTTCCAACTAGAGTTGTAGCTTGGCTAATAATAATAATAATAATAATAATAATAATAATAATAATAATAATAATAATAATAATAATAATAATAATAATAATAATAATAATAAATGCGTATTTTAATATCCTGTTTGTGAATTTGTAATTATCTCTCAAAGCAAGGTTTGTCACTAGAGTACCCATAGACTTAGACAGTAAGGCTTTGTTATTATTACTACAATCTCTTGTACTTGTTATACAGTTGAAATCACCTCCAAAAATAAGATAATCAATATTATTTCGTAAGTAATACAATATTCATTCCTGAAAAAGTCTTCCCTTTCAGCAAATTTACTTGCACCAGATGGAGTATACACATTTATAATAGGTATAATGCAGTTATTATATCATACTCTTACACCAACAATTCTACCATTAGTATCCATCTCCTTGGTTAAAAGTTTTACATTTGTTTTATTATTTATACGTATCATTGCACCTCCTTCTAAATTGATTGATGGATTGAACACTATACACATAAAATTCGTGAGATAACTCAAACCTGAAATATCTTTAACACGATGTTCCTGAATCAACAGAATATAAATTTTATAGTACATGATAAGGGATACACTTTCATTTGTTTAATTTCCTTATTTAAGCCAGTAATATTTAAAGTGGCAACAGAAAGAGACATTACAAAGACGAACATTGAAATAATTACTTTTCCTTTTTCTTTGACAACCTATCTTTTCCATTCATTTTTTCTTCCTTCCTTTTTTCTTTATTGGATTTTCCTCCAATTAACTTTAATTTACCTACACTGTAGGTAAATTAAAGGCCACTGGAATATGGATTTAGATACTGTAGGTCCTACAGTAT
>NC_090732.1:66109628-66139628 GCF_036898095.1 Palaemon carinicauda
ATAAATCGGATTTTTTTTTTTTTTTTTTTTTTTTTTTTTTTTTAAGTTTTGTGTCTACTTCTAATGAAATTTCTGACACCAATCCATCAAAATATATCAGTAGGTAGTAGGTATAAGGTTGGTCAGGGCACCAGCCGCCCGCTGAGATACTACCACTAAAGAGGTATTGGATCTTTTGACTGGCCAGACTGGATTCAAATACAAGATCTTGATCTGTTATAGTTTGTTTTTATTCATAGTAATGGCACATCAAAATACAAGAAACATACAGTCATAAATCATAATTCATATGGACATATCTATATATATATATATATATATATATATATATATATATATATATATATATATATATATATATATATATATATATATATATACGTACATACAATAGCCCTTGCCTCTATTATTTCTAAGCTATTAGAATGCATCATCCTACAAAGATGCAAAGACTTGTTAACAACTTCGGATAATCAATTTACTTATAAAACTAAACACAGCACTGATATGGCCCTTTTTCTTTTTAAACAAACATGCCAGTTTTATAGGTAAAAAAAAACACTCCAGTTTTTGTATGCGCAATGGATATGTCCAAGGCTTTCGATAGAGTGCGTCATGAAAGATTATTTCAAATTTTAAAGAGAAGACGTGTGCCATTTTACATTATAGCACTGCTACAGTACTGGGACAAAACTCAGGACTTTAGAGTAATGTGGGGCAATAGTCCTTCCTCTCCTTTTAAACCCAGTTGTGGTATTAGACAGGGTAGTGTTCTATCAGCACTTCTGTTTGCCGTATATGTGGATGACTTAAGTACAAAGGTCCTCAGCAGGGAAGGTGGTTGCACAGTGGGAGAGGTTAAGGTGAATCATATCTTTTATGCAGATGATATAATACTTTTAGCCCCATCTTTAAAAGCGTTGCAAATACTCATAGATTAAAGTATGGAATATTTGAAATACCATTATCTTGAAGCCAATCCTGACAAGACCAAAGTTCTTGTTATAAAGCCCTGGAATTTTATGTCATTTAGTGAACCGTCACTCTATATTAATGACGTCAGGTTGGAAGTCGTTAAGTCATGTAAATATCTTAGCATGAATATTAATGACAATCTAAAGGACGATGACCATATTGCATCACTCTATCGAGGGCAATGCTTGCTAGGCAATATGTTGCTAAGGAACTTTCATATGTGCAATGAGGAGGCAAAAGTACATTTGTTCAGATCTTTCTGTACTTCCCTGTATTGTATGCCTCTGGCAATGAAATGTAAAAAGGAAACCCTACGAAAACTGAAGATGAGTTATAATGACTCTTTTAGGTACCTGATGGGAATAGAAAGGTTTTCGAGAGTAACTGGACACTTTGTTTCATTAGGAATACCTACATTCGATGAATTAGTGAGAACATGTATTGTAAGTTTGTTTCAGAGAGCAAAAAGTTAAAAAAAAACACTTAATTTGTGCAATTTTTAACAGTGATAGTTTTAAAAAATCATTAGTTTTTAAAGAGTGGTCTAAACACACTTTCTGTGTTTAGACCTTTTGTTTTATTCCTAATATATTTGTATATAACTATTAATATTATTGTAATATTTTGTATATGGCTCTACAGCTGAAATACAGAATTTGAATTTGAATTTGAATTTGAATATATACATATATATATATATATATATATATATATATATATATATATATATATATATATATATATATATATATATATATATATATATATATATATATATTTATATGTATATATATATATATATATATATATATATATATATATATATATATATATATATATATATATATATATATATATATATATATATATATATATATATATATATATACAGTACTGGAGAATAAAATGTTACATATTAAGTTTAATTTCTTTCCTTTCTTTTCTTCCGTCGGATTTGTTTTTTTATTTCTTATTTAATCTAATGGTGTTGTAGGGGTACCGTATTTTGAAAATTAGATATCTTAACAAAAAATTTCTTCCCTTTTCAGGAAACTGCATTTCAAGTTCTCTTGCAGCTTTTTAAGTTCTTCCTTGAGTATTTTACATCATTTTTTTCCTACACTGAATTATCACTAGTTTTTTGAATGCCCAAATAAGGGTATTTGATGGAATTTTTTTTTTAACTATATACTCACCAATATACTTCAGAGCTTCTTCTTCTATAAAGGTGTTGACTTTTTTCAAGCTTGCATCATCACTTGGCATGTCATCTTGCGTTGAAAAATCCAAATAATTTTCACAACCAGTAACAAACTTTAAACAAAAGGCTTGTCAGACACACTTCTAAAGCTAGTTCCCTTTCTTAGCTTTTTTTCATTTAATTTTCAGATATATTAGTCATCATATAGTGATTGTCAAACTTTTCATAAGAGCTAGCTCTTCACTCATGATATCAAAATTTTTGCAAGAAATAGTGTTCTCATATTATGTATGAAATCTACAGGATTTGGATGAACATATGGACCGTTCAACTGCCTTATGTAGCCAAAGAATCCAAGAAATGTTCTAGGCATTTGAGTTAAGATACAGGTAATGACAAAATTGTTTTTCACCATATTGAAAAGTCAAGTCAGTGACTGATGAAAGTATCACCCCTTTCTGAAATTCATAAATGCACCTGGTTTTTAGAGATTTGACTTTCATTTTACTAACGCAGTCTATCACTTTATTAAGTACATTTGTTTGTTGAGTCAAGTGCATTCCAAATCCACTGCACATTTGTAAGTCTACAAACATCTTGTTTGAATTCATGGCATCAAACATGTCATTTATGAGAGATAAGAAGTCAGATGTTGGTCTCCAGTTTTCTGATTGCAATAAACCTTTCTCGCCAAGATAACTTAGAGCATCAGCCCATGATTTTGATAGTAACTGCACAGCATATTTGACTCGTCTTTGTTGCCCACGACACATAAATGAATTTCGTTTACTGAGAGTGTTAGTCAGGCCAAAATGAGTGAGGGTTGGCGCAGGTGAGAAGCCAGGTCGGTGGGTCATCGATAATCCCCTGTCTGACCGACCTTTTTCAGTGGGTACTGGGCATACCAAAACTAGATAACAATATACGTAAATTCTTACGATGAAGTAGGTCTTGAGTTGACTTCACAAACTTCTATGAAGCAAGGGACAGACGACGTTGCTTAGTTACAGATATAATAGGTTGACGTGTAGAAACAGCTTCTGACGTTGAACAGACGAGCCTTTGAACTCCTTTATCTTCTTCAAGATATTATATCATTGGAAGTTCAGTAACAAATTCCAGGTTACAGTGGATGTAGCTGAAATGTCTCCACTTACGAGTAGTGTTTGATCAGGTCTCCTCCTACTCGCTCGACACCTGTCCTTTATATACAGGGAACCAACAATCCCGAATGTTCCTGACAGACGAAAAGCATTACGCAACTTAACGCCACGCTAAGGACCCATTCTCGAATAATCTTGTACTGTATACCTCTCGCCCATCAGATGGTTGGTGTCGAAGTAGAATCTAGAACTCTCGTAGAACACAGCGATATTTCCGTGTTACAGTTACATTAGTATATATAAAAAAACTTATCATTTTATTGTCACGAACAAAGTGAGTGACCTTACATGGAATGCCAATTTTTATTTTTGAGGATATCTCACCCAACCCGTTGCCCAGTCATTCGCTAACCACAGATTTCAAGTGCCGTGGAATTACTATATATATATATATATATATATATATATATATATATATATATATATATATATATATATATATATATATATATATATATATATATATATATATATATATATATATATATATATATATATATATATTTATATTTATATATATTTATATAAAAATAAGCTTTGTTTCTGGCAATCTTAATGTTCATACCTGCTATAGACATGCCCTGGCGGTCAGTTTTGTCCATAGGTGATGGCTTTAGCTAAATAATCAGTGAAGAGGAGCAAACTACTCCTAGAGTTTTACAGATATCCAAATGAATTTCGCAGGGTTTGATGGGTGTTGTGTGAACTGCCCTCTTATAAATTTTCGTATTGATACTTAGCATAGAAATGTCACAGTAGCCATTTATCGATATCCATGGGTGGCCGATTTTCGGCGGCGCCGTAAATTACTGGTAGAATACCTCACATATCTGAATGAAATTTTTAGGGATTTACGCTATGGATATTTACTTTGTCCGTACCAGTTTTCATGTTGATATCTTCCATAGAGAAGCCACAGCAAAGGTTTATTTCGGAATGGGTTGAATGGTTATTTTTGTCGGTGGAGTAAATTGTTCCTAGAATAATACAGATGATATTTTCGGTGGCGGGCTCAATAACTTCTATGCCAATAAATATATTCAAATGAAATTGTAATGGATTATTTGGATGTATTTAAGCTTTGTTTCTGCTATTTTTCATGTTCATACCTGCTATAAGCATGCCCTGGCTGTCACTTGTTCGTAAGTGACGATTTTTAGATAAAAAATCAATGAGGAGCCGCAAGCTACTCTTAGAGTTTTATAGATATCCAAATGATTTTCACAGAGTTTGATGGGTGTTATGTGAAATACATTCATATCAATTTTCGTATTGATACTTACCATAGAAAAGTCACAGTAGCCCTTTTTCGATATCCGCGGAGGCCGATTTTCGGCGGTGCCGTAAACCACTGTGAAATACTTCAATCTAAATCATATTTTCATAGATTTATGAGATGGCTATTTGCTTCATACCAGTTTTCATGTTAATATCTGGCATAGAAAAGCCACAGCAAACGTTTATTTTGGTATGGGTTGAATGGTTTGGCGATGGAGTAAATTGTTCCAATAATAACTCACATATTCAAATGAAAATGTCAGGGATTGATGGGAAACGTATTTTCTCTGTTCCTGACAAATTCCATGGTAATACCTACAATTGAAAAGACACAGCTCTCGTGTGGTCTTCTTGAATATAATGTTAAATGTAGCAACATTACAGTGAAGTACGTGATAGTGAGCGACATCAACGAGGGACAATGTCAATCTCATAAACAATATCCGTCCTGAGTTCAGCTAGTTATTCTTTTTACATTAACGTGCATGAAAAAATAAGCCCTTTTCACAAGTTTTGTAATACAATATACATAAATTTAATGTAACATATAACGCTCAGCCATTACTAAGAAACGGGTGCATCACAGTAGTAATCACACCAACCTGGAACCTATTTTCATTTATCAACCTCTTCATTTCTTCGCTTTACATATTTAACAGTAATATCCTCAAGCATTATCATTCATACAATAACCATTTCAGTTTTGCTTCTCTTTACCATATCCAGCCAACAGTTATTCAAAATGCTCACGTCATCGAACCAGAACTGCAGATCTTTATATCTTGTATTTTAAGAGCAAGTTGATTGTGATGGCGCCGAGTAAGGGTGTGAACTCAAAGGCAGATTGGAAACGACTGAGTTATATTATTGTGGAACACTCTCCTTATATACAAAACCTCAAGGCAACAGGACATAACAAGTTCACAAGACAGACAATATTACAGAGGAAAAACCAGACAGGAATTTTCATGTTCGTTTTAGTGCGACGGAGGAGCGAAGATACAAGCATAATATATACAAAAGGAATTATGTACAATTGTGTGAAACACGGTTGGTACATGGCTCCCCCCCTAAAAATGACATACTGTACATGTTAAATAGGGCGCCCTGATCTAGAGAGGCGAACTGTAGGCGGGTCATCTGGCAGAAGATAAGCAGGTTTTAGACGATCAATGGAGACCCAGTCTTCTTTGCCCCGAATGTTTAGGAGGAATGCTTTCGGACTGCGTCGGATCACAAGGAAAGGTAGTAAGTGGCTGTAGAAGTCGTTCGTTGGGGCACGAGCGATTGGTGGGTGGTGGGCGGCTTTGTCGCCGCTTCGGCACGTCACGGGGTAGGCGTGTATGTCCTACGGCATTCATGTCAGCTTCGGTTGATGTTGAATAGGCATCCTCGTCGTCAGGGGTGGAGGCGTTGATGGAGGTCTTGAAGTGGCTGTCCATAAGGGCGTCGGCTTTGGTCATCAAGTCCTTTATGGGTAAACTATCGACATCAGGTATGGCAGCGCGCACAGGTTCAGGTAAACGGCGTATCCAAAGGGCACAGAGTAGGTTCACCTCACGAGGAGAGCCGTCTGCGGCAGGTTGAAGGCGAGCGATACTGGTCATTTCCCTGAGGGCAAGTGAAGCCCTTTGGTCCCCCAACGGTTGTTGCGAGAGCTGAAAAAGCTTTGCTATACGGGCGGCTGGCGACGGCGAGTACTGCTGCAGAAGGTATGATTTGAGGGCGTCATACGCTATTGGGGTGTCTCCTTGTTCACAAAGCCAGTCGGATATTTCTGGGAAGGTGTCCTCGGGTATCGCCGCGAGAACATAATCCGCTTTGGTGGTTGAGCGAGTCACGCCCGTGATACGAAAGTGGACTTCAGCGCGTTGAAACCAAGCGAACGCTTCTCCGCTGGCGAACGGTGAAAGTTTCAATGGAGCGGCCGCAGTGCCAACTGCCGGAGTAGAGTCAGCCTCCGTCATAGTACCAACGATGGAGGGGCGAGGGAGGTGGGGGTGGAAGGCAGTGGGAGCGAGTCGACTTCCGGGGTCACCAATGTGACGGCGCCGAGTAAGGGTGTGAACTCAAAGGCAGATTGGAAACGACTGAGTTATATTATTGTGGAACACTCTCCTTATATACAAAACCTCAAGGCAACAGGACATAACAAGTTCACAAGACAGACAATATTACAGAGGAAAAACCAGACAGGAATTTTCATGTTCATTTTAGTGCGACGGAGGAGCGAAGATACAAGCATAATATATACAAAAGGAATTATGTACAATTGTGTGAAACACGGTTGGTACATGATTTTTATGTTTTCTCTACAGTTGCTTCCTCGTTGAACAACTTTTCTTTCCCCCCAAAGTTCTTGCCCACCTTCACACCTCTATTTGTTGCCTGCCATCTTTTATTTGTCACTTTCCTGTTCCTTGTTCTGACTCTAGTGTACATGTAAAGTAAATCATATTCTCTTTTGTTACTTGTATGCAGTTGAATCTAAATTAATCTCCTTCTCCCTGTATATACCCACAAATACTCCAATCAGATCCGGCGAATTCACCTTGGAATTTTATTTAATCTTCATATATTCGTTCCATCTATTTTCTACTAGTATCTTCCTTCACTTCATTCTTATCAAACTTTTTCGTTCGCATTTACCGTCATATTTAATCTTTTCTTCTTCAATTCAGCTTCCAACTACCTTATTTTTCCTTCAGGTAACTAATGAACAAATGTGTCTCCAGTCATTCCTCTTTTTATCATTAGCACATGTTAATCAACTATCTCGCCCTTTCATCTACTAAGGAAATTTTCCACAAAATGCCCTTTCCATACATATTTTCAAAGGGTTTTCTCAATTTTCATCACCTCTCTGATCTCCTAACCAAATTTTGATTTCAAATCATCGATCCTAACCCACTTTTCATATTCTCCAAACACAGCAAAACCAAATTTCATTAAAAAAAAACATCATTCATTAATTTTTTTTCCTGGCCATATACTTATCGTAATAACCTTCTTGCCTTACTTAATCTTATTCTTGAAATGTGTCACACTGATACCTTTGCATTATTTCACCCATCCCTAGGCTCTTAATGTCAATGAAAGTGTAATATACTTCATAGTTAACCTAAGCATTATCACTCTTTGCCATTCCCATTCATGATTGCACTGCCCTTTATCATTTGTCTTACTAAGTGACAAAATATCAAGCCTTTTCTCCTCTATTCTAACACATCAACGCGAACACATACAAACACAAGTGCACAATTATATACATGTTTACATACACTAAATATGTCTATATACATACATACATTATTATATATATATATATACATATATATATATATATATATATATATATATATATATATATATATATATATATATATATATATATATATATATATATATATATATATATATATATATACACAGACACACACACACACACACATATATATATATATATATATATATATATATATATATATATATATATATATATATTCTTACTACGCTGGCCTAGCATTAAATTAAATATTTTATTCTTGTATTTGATTTTAGTATTTAAAAGATGTATAGCCAGTTCTTAAGGTGAGTTCCACTCTCGTAGATATAAGTAATTTATGTAAATTACATAAGACTTTCATCATTCATTTAATTGTATCTTCATTCAATTCAGTACCTGTAAATTTAAGTTATTTTTAAGAATTAACTTTTTATTTCATGTATTTTGGTTACGAAGTCTTATGTAAACTCTTTTAGGTATACTGTATGAGCCCGAGGTATTACGTCATCTTTATGTTTCCGCGTGGTTAGAAAGAGAGGGTTGCCTCGCAACCTTGGTTAGTACACTTTCATCAAATTACTACGCTGGCAACCATACAACGCTAGAGCCTTGCCACCATGCTATGAGAAGGATCTATTAAAATTTTCGACATAAATTAAATCAATATATATAGGACCTAGTAATGCATAAGCAGCAAAAGAGACCCAGCCTATCCCTTTGAAAGAGCCAAAGTTCGCATGCCCTCTCTCCTCTCAAGTGTGTGTCCTCACAAACGTGAATAAGTGATTTTTATTCAACGTATATTGTGTATAGTGTTTTTCAACGTTGGTGAAATTATTGGATGTTAATTCAAGTGTAGTGTGTTAATGTAAGTACATTTAAAATAAATTTTTGTTGCTGACCTTGTGAGATTTAGGTTAAACAGTGAAGTGCATTAAAAATATTTGCTTAACCGTTCTGCAACCTTGTGTGAACCAAAAGACGTAAGTGTAACAGTTACATATATGTAAATTTCATTATTTATGTTCATTAGAGTGTTAAAGTTTTAACTTCATCAATTATCAAAATCAAACATATTTCTAAATTAATTTCCAGTGAAATAAGTGGTTGTATAATTTTTTCAAAGTGACTTACTTTTGTCTTAGTACAAGGTTTAATTCAGATTTAACATTTCGAGTTATTTTTTTGGGGGGTGTTAATTCTTGTGATTACTGTTAACTTTTTATAGAACTTATTTATTTTTGTTAAGTATGTATTATTTTGATCACCAATATTTTTTCTCAGTAATTCTCTCGATTCCCTGACTAAGAACCAAATTAAGAGGTTGGTTTTTGAATAGTTCATGTTTCGTTTTGAGTGTAACGTAAGAGGCCTTTGGATATTCAGTGTTTTTATATATTGCTCGGGTATTATTTTTCAAGTGTAACAGACTTTGTAATATAAGCAGGTGAGTTTTGGAGCTCGGGAATTTATGTAATTAACAAACCGTAATAATATATAAATGTATGTTGTTTATTCTCTTCATGGATTTGTAATGTGTAGAACAGCTGGCGATGGTGGAGAAGGATTGGACTGGATTGATAATAAGAAATAAAGCTGACCTAGAGTATGCTCACGATGCTGTCTTTATCAGCAGAACACCACAGGATTTGCAATACTTGCTTACCAGAATGCATGAAATATTACAGGAGTTTGGGATTAAGATAGATAGATAAAAGGCAGAGATGATGAGAATGGAATATGCAATGAAAGATGAAATGTAATTGGAAGGAGAAATGATTAATAAGGTAGAATGATTTAAACATTTACGAACTATGATCTCCAATACAGGAGCTTTAGAATTAGAGTTTGGTGAAAAATGAAAAAAAAAAAAATAGTGAATCAGACAATTTGGAAATCAAATCGCCCAAAATTACATATAAGAATCAGGCCATATATCAGTTTTGTGAGTTCTGTGTTACTCCATGGACGTGAATCATGGTATGACAATGAAACAATCTCCATTAGATTTAGTAGATTTGAGAACAAAGCCCTCAGAACGATATTGGTAGTTGAATGGCAAGACAGGATTAGAAAAGAAACTATGAGAGAGATTACTCGAGTGCCATATGTGGATCATTTTGAGGGGTAGATGGAGATGGTTTGGCCATATTTTTAGAACTCCCCAAGAGAGATTAGTTCATCGACCATTTAACTTAGCTCCACAAGGCACTAGTACAGTTGGAAGACCCAGGCCTATTTGGCTGAGGACTATGTAGCATGAAGTAGATGATGAATTAAGAAATATTGAATTGAAAGCTCAAGATTGAGATGGGTGGGGAAATCTAACAGAAGCCCTTTGCGTCAATAGGCCTAAGAGATGATGATGATGATGATGATGAGACAATGGCTAGGTTAAGTAAAATTTGGAAATCAAATCGTCTTAAATCACAGATAAAAATCACACTATATATCAGTTTTGTGAGAACGGTGTTACTCGATGGGCATGCGTCATGGTTTGACAATGAAGCAATCTCCAATAGGTTCAGTAGATTTGAGAACAAACCCCTCAGAGGGATATTTGGAGTTAAATGGCATGACAGAATTACAAATAAAACTATAAGAGAGATTACTCGAGTACCATATGTGGATGAGATCATGATGAGGGGTAGATGGAAATGGTTTGGGCATGCTCTTTGCGCTCCCCAAGAGAGATTAGCTCACCAAACGTTCAGCTAGGCTCCACAAGGCACTAGAAGAGTTGGAAGACACAGGCCTACATGGCTGAGGACTGTTAAGCATGAAGTAGGAGATAATGAATGGAGAAATATTGAATTTAAAGCTAAAGATAGAGATGATTGGCGAAATCTAACCGAGGCCCTTTGCGACATTAGGCGCAGGAGGAGATGATGATGATGATGATGATTATATATATATATATATATATATATATATATATATATATATATATATGCATATACTGTATATATATATGTATATATATATATATATATATATATATATATATATATATATATATATATATATATATATATATATATATATATATATATATATATATATATATATATATATATATATATATATATATATATATTACAGATGTAATCTTCCTCAGCACGAAGATAACTCAATATATGGTAGTCTACATAAGGAAAATTGAAAGTTGTGTATATGTAGAAATGGTCTACAGTTTCGTCCACCGATGGACCTCTTCTTGGAGCGTTTATTATGCAAAGAAATATTACACACGTTTGTACATACAGGAAAGGCTTCAAATAATAAAAAAGAAAGAAAAAAAAAGATAAAATTATGCTATTACTACCCAACAGGCAAAAGTCACTTAACATGGGGATAAAACTAGTAAAAGTTGAAATTACAAATTAACACGAAAACAAGTAATGGAACGTTTGACAAGCACCTAAGTAAATAAAACAAGCCCAAAAAAGACAAAACTATTGAAAAAACATTTTCAAGTTTGTACTGACACTTTATACTGTGTAAGATAAAAGGATCCAATTTATATATGCCTGGAGATAAATTAAAATTCTTATTCTTACTATAAAATATACATGCTGCTTCAATGACATTCCCCTCTTTAAATTCAGCATTCTTGAACAAAATTTGTGAATGTTGCCAATCTACTGGATAACTACATATATTATTATGTACACAAATGGCATTACTTTTGTTGCTTGTTCTTATATTATACTTATGGTTTAAAATTCGTATATCTAATGATTTTCCAGATTGTCCAATATAAAAATGTCCAGATGTACATGGTATCTTATAAACTATACCCTCATCACTGTGAGGTGCGTTGCAAATTAGATTTCTGCCAATAGTATTCCGATAATAAAATGCAGTATAAATCCCCAACAATCTAAGAGGAGCGATTATAGACCATACCATCCCAATTTTGTGTTTGGGTCTTTATATGCCAGTCTATACCAGTAAATTTTCTTAGCTCGTCAATCCATCATCTTCTCTTCCTTCTCCTGCGTTGTTTGGAATCTCTAGGGACCCATTTTATTATTCTTCTTGTCCATCTATTATCTGTCATTCTCATTATATGTCTTGCCCGTGACCATTTCTTTTTCTTAATTGTAGTTAGGATATGCTCTACTTTAATTTGCTCACATATCCATGATGCTTTTTTCCGGTCTCTTATTGTTATTCCCATCCTTATTCTTTCCACAGCTCGTTGAGTTGTTACTAGTTTATGTTGTAAGGCTCTGATCAAATACTATTCTTTTTAAAGAAAGTGGCATTTTAACTTTCATAATCTCTTTTTGTTTACTAAAAGTTCTCCGCCCCATGCATATCCTTCTTTAAATTTCGGTCTCATATCCTTGGAAAAGATTTTACTGTCTGCCCTGAGTACATATATTCATTAACAATTTCTAGAGATTTTTCTATATTAGCAGTCAGCATTATAGAAATACCCTTCAGGTACCTCAAAACTTTATCGCATAAAACTATTCTTTGCTCATAATGTCATGGTTAACAACCCTATATATATATATATATATATATATATATATATATATATATATATATGTATATATATATATATATATATATATATATATATATATATATATATATATATATATATATATATATATATATATATATATATATATATATATATATATATATATATATATATATATATATATATATATATATATATATATATATATATATATATATATATATATATATATATATATATATATATATATATATATACTGTATATATATATATATATATATATATATATATATATATATATATATATATATATATATATATATATATACATATTGTTATATGATACGTTAAATTCATGTATGTTGTGTTACAAAAGCTGTGAAAATGTCTTATTTTTTCATGCATGTTGATGTAAAAATAAAATAATAAATTTTTTCCATATATGTTAATGTAAAAATAAAACAATTCCTTTTTATATATGTTAATGTAATTGCAAATGAAAATATCGCTGTGTTTAACTTCTATGAGAGTTCTCAAATTAACTTCAGCGCCAGTTGTCTGACGGACGAGAGCTATACAGTGCAGGATGATTCGAGAATGAGTTCGTCCTGTGGCGTCATGTTACGTATACTAGTCCCGGACGCTTCTAGTGCATCACAAATATTCTGGAGTATTGGTCCCGCGTATATATAGAACAGGTGACGAACGGGAGAAGGCTTAAGTATTGATTTAAATCAACACATTAAAAACAACCTTCTAACACACATAGACCCAATGTTCAACACAATGCCAAACAAACTAGATAAACAATAACCCAGCAGACCTGACATCATACTTACAAACAATAGAGCACACTTAAACTACAACATATTACCAGGACCTATAACCAGGTTGAATCATATTCCAAACATAATAAAACTCTCAACAAAGCCAATAGTCACAGAAATAAAAGAAATGCGAAAAATAAAGAAGGCTAATTGGGAATTCTTTAAAGATACAATAACAAGGAAAATAGCCACACAGGAGCAAGAAATAGATCTAAACAACAATGAAACTACAACAGAAAACACAATAAACTCAGCAATTAACATATTGGTGTCAGACATCCCAGAAACAATAAAAACAGTATCTCTGATAAAGAGAATATCATACCATAAACACACTCCAGATAGCGACTACTTGAAACCACTCACCCAACAATTAAATTACCTACAATCAAACACACATAGTGGATAAAGGTAACATACATCCTAACAAGACGCATTCAAATTGAAATAATCAAAGAATCTAACTGATTAAACAGTGAAAATTGTAACAACACGATAATCAAACTAGGACAAACATACAAAGACCCAGAGAAATTCTGGGAAAACTACAAAGATTACTGGGAAAACCCAAAATAAAAATACCATACTTAATCAACAGTAATTGTGATAAAGTAGAAGACATGGTAGATCAAATTAAACTACTAACCGAAACATGGGCAAACTCATTCGAAATTACAGACTAAGACAATTTAGATTTCGACAGAGACACAGAAACAGGAGTCCTCAACATCCTACAAGAAAATAGGGAATGAATAACCCCCTATCAAAATCCAGATTTGCAAAGACTGGATGAGGACACCTACTCAATAGCAGACAATAAGATACGCGAGATAATGAAAGTAGTGAAAGTATTCAAACACAAAGCACCAGGTAAAAGCGGCATAAACAAGCTAATGCTATCAAAACTACAAATGGTGTCATGGAGAAGACTCCAACAAAAATTAAACCTAATTCTCAATGGGATACTAACCAAAGCCAAACAAAGAAGAAGTACTCATGCTTCTTCCCAAACCAGGGAAAGACACAAAACTGCCAACAAACAGAAGGCCAATCACCCTGTCGAAAGTGCCGGAAAAAGTGTTTGAAAAATCATAAACACAAGACTAAGGAGATTCACAGAAAATAATAATAAATTCTACAAACACCAACACGGTTTCAAGACAGGAAGAAGCACTGAAACTGCCCTCATGGCAATTTACGAAACACTAGCCATGAATCAACTAAATAAAACTCAATGTCATCTGCAGAGATATCTCTATACTCCTGGAGCCAAGGGGTGTTCACATGCTAAAAAGGGCCCCTAGGTTACTCACTATTTTCTGAAAGAACATCACCTGGGGCATCATTTTAGCGACGGTAGACATTCTGAAACCCGACAGTAATCTTGCTAAGGATGGTTTTGTAGCTATTGATCATACTAAAAATTTCCGCAAAAATTTGGAGTAGGGGAAATTCAAATCTTAATAGCTCAGTAAGGAAATAAGCTATTTGCATGAAATACCCATAAAAATGTAGCTTATAGGGTATGTTACAAGATGAAAGTAAGAAATATTAAAATAGGTCAAGGTCAAGGTCACCAGAGCTCAAGCAATGACGTAATTTGACACTTGCTCAAAATCTGGGCCTCTAAAAACTTAATATTAAACCAGAACCCAGTTGTAAACTAATTTATTCTTTTATTTGTAGATTCTAGTAGAGTACTACATAGGATAGTTTTTAAAAATTATTTGAAGAAAAAAAAAAACACACACCTCAACCCTTTTATTTTCAAGTCAAAATATCGAAAAAAATGGCAAAAATGCTATAATGTCATAATGTCTAAAACCTGTCTTTTAACCCTCTCAGGCCCAAGACGAAAATATTTGAAAATCGGAAAAATGCCATTTTTAAACTAAACAATTTAATATGATGAATAGTTCAAATAATCAAAGGAAATTAGTTGCCGGTGACACATGGTTATCATGCAGAACCCTTAGGGGTAAAACCAAACTATTAAAAACATCCTCATTGCAAACACTGACGTTTCGCAGCCCAGGAAAATTCTTTTATGAAAGTGGAGCTGACATCCAAACCACCATTCAATGTGATTAAATCTATTCTGTATGATGATCTATCCTACATTCTTGCACCCCTTGCCTGAAGCTTGGCATTGACAGTAAGGGCAGCACCTGATGCCACGCTTCCCGCAGGAACAACGTTTCGTTGCACATGAAGTGCATGTGCATGGCATAGGAAAGTCAGGTGGCATCAAAATTTGATCCCGCACTGGACGCAATAGGCCATCCTGCTCAAAGAAACCAAAGTCTATGGGATCAAGATGTGGATTATCAAAACAGTGTGTCTGCATGTATGACCCATAGACAGCTCTTTGAATATGGCCTCTGATCAATCTGCTGGTTGGTGGAAGGTCTAGGATTGTTTTGGAACTGTGGTAAAATACATGGTATCTGAGGTGGTCCATTGTTTGACAATCACCTGGAGCTTTCAATGGATACACCTGCACCAGAAATTTTTCCACTAAGGTGAAATCTGTATCATATGGATTCCTGGCAAAGTTCTGGAGAAATTTCTCATGCTTGGCCTTCAAAGCCACTGTTTTCGTTCCAAATTTACTTGTTGAGTCACATCCAGTCAGCTGATGAAGCGGGATGATAACTTTGCACTTCTCAGGGCCCATTCTAGTTGCCAACGTATGGAGGGGAATATATCTTGTGGTGGTTGCAACGCCAGCCTTTATCCACAGTTCCTTTAAACCATGTGCCTTCATAATACTCCAGTGATGCAATCCAAGAACTACCACATCTGTGTCATTAGAAAGGAGAACAACTCGCTCTGCCCCGCAGTTGGTAGCATCAAGTGCATGTGGGATTGTTCTCACATCGGCTTCTTCAATGTCCAGGTCCAACGCTGGTACAGGGGTTGGGTCACTGCCATTGAAAATGCCCTGACATGGGTCAATATTGGGTGAGAATCCAATTCCACTCAAAACAATATCTGTCATTGGCCTTGGGTGTGCTAGTACATAGTTTCTCAAGAGTCCCTGGAGCTTTGATTTGTTTGTAGAAGATACCCAGAAAGCGTCCATAGAAACTGGCAGTGGTGTCTCTTCACAAATGACATTCAAATCAATTGGACCGCAACTTACTCTTCTCTGACGTTCACTGTCTTTTATGGAGCCTTCCATGTATGTATCGAAGACAAAGTCAATACGATTAGAATCTTTACTCAGTCCATATGCCATCTGTAGGAACTGTGCACAAAGATCTCCAAACGTCTTCAAAAATGATGTCTTCATTTGGCGTAAACAACACATCACATCAACGATGCTAGCAGTTTTTACTTTTTTCCATTCATCTGGAGGCGGATAGTCTTTCTTCTTGTCTAAATGCTCATCTTCCAAGCCTTTGCAAAGTTCACTTTTATTTGGCTTCGACATAAGTCCATTCTCATCAAACAGGTAGCTTTCCTCAATTAAGTCATGCCTCAGCAGTTCCTTCATATCATAGTTTCTCACTCTAGCAATGTCAAATATCTTTTGAGCTTTAGCAAGTTTTTTGCTTCCCTGTTTTCCAACTTGCTGCTTTCCTTTCTCTGGTTTCATTGATTTGAATGTCTTCAAGTTATTCCTGTGGATTGGGTCAAACAGTGATATTTCCTTTTTGACGAAACGTTCACGGCGGAACTTGTCATAGAGATCGCTGGATTTTTTCCTGAAATTCAGTAGGTCATCACAGATTTCACTGGACACAATTTCTTGGGTAAGAATGTTGTGCAACTTTGGCTGCTCCACATGAATGTTTGCTTCAGATACGCCTGCTGGGTTTTCATTCTGTTTGATGTATTCTATTACATCACGAGCTAACATTTCAGAGCACAACATAGCCAAGACATTGAACTCATGACCAACTGTAAGTTCAGTACTTGGGACTGAAACACCACTGATCTGCTGTTGAATATTGACCACTGCCAACATTTCATGATATATTATCTCCCATTGAGCAATAAATTTCTTCTTCTTGGTACTACCTATGATTCCACTGGCACTCTTCTGTGACCTATTGATGGTCTGTTCTAGGCACATGTCAGCTCCAATCGCATTGAACTTTCCAGGAGTCCTCTTTATGCTTAACTTTCCGGCAGCAAACTTCTCATACACGTCTGGCGCATCCTTCTGCAGTCTCCGCATATCCTCCAAGCAGACTGATGCCCATCGGCAAATGATGCATTTTTCTATATCAACAGGCGGATGTGGGCTTGGTGATGGTGTTGATCTCCTCAAGCGTTTAGTTGGTAAACTAGCCATCTCACACATGCACAGAATAGCCTGAAATCAACAGAGGGAACTTTCTTACTACTAACCCCCTGACATTAATTCTTAATGTGTATGCAATTTATCTATGTACATGTATGTTATGTATATATGTGAATGTAGAATGTACACCTAAGATTTTGAAATGCAATGCAACATCTTCTCATCTCTTCACATCAAATGCCCAATGGCTTTAAATTACATGAAATAGTAAGAGAGTACCCACTTAAGGAAGGCAACATGATGTATCTTAATCTAATCTATCCATCTATATGTACTCACCTAGAAATGCATGATTTCCATGAAAGAAACTTAGGGACTCTGATGAGTGGCTTCATGGACACAAGCAAAATGTACAGTATAGAAAGTGGGGATTCCCTATAAAGGTGCTGACTCACTGATTCACAGGCCTCTGCATGTATGGCCCAATGCACAGGGAGTAAGTTCAGGTCACAGGCAGTAGATTAAAAACTGTGAATGATAAGTGAAAACACTTTCAACACCATTCTTTCAACGTCTACCTCCTACCCCCTACCCCCTACCCCCTACCCCCTTACCCTTACCCTCAAGGCCCCTCTGTTCCCCTCTAAAAAAACATTTATAGTTTTCTTACTATTCTTAATCCTGTATTTTCTAAAGTTTTGGGGTGTTTTTATCTCTTTTGATACACTTTCAAAAAGCTCACATAACATGCACAAAATTTGAAAAGTTGCATTTTTGGCATTTTTTTTTATATTTTGACTTGGAAATAAAAGGGTTAAAGTGTGTGAGTTTTTTCTTCAAATAATTTTTAAAAACTTTCCTATGTAGTACTCTACTAGAATCTACAAATAAAGGAATAAATTAGTTTACAACTGGGTTCTGGTTTAATTTTAAGTTTTTAGAGGCCCAGATTTTGGGCAAGTGTACAATTTCGTCATTGCTTGAGCTCTGGTGACCTTGACCTTGACCTATTTTAATATTTCTTACTTTCATCTTTTAGCATACCCTATAAGCTACACTTTGATGGGTATTTCATGCAAATAGCTTATTTCCTTACTGAGTTATTAAGATTTGAATTTCCCCTACCCCAAATTTTTGCGGAAATTTTTAGTATGGTCAATAGCTACAAAACCATCCCTAGCAAGATTACTGCCGGGTTTCAGAATGTCTACCGTCGCTAAAATGATGCCCCAGGTGATGTTCTTTCAGAAAATAGTGAGTAACCTAGGGGCCCTTTTTAGCATGCGAACACCCCTTGGCTCCTGGAGTACTAAGGCATATGACAAAGTATGGCATGACAGCCTCAAATATAAAATTCTCCAACTGGAACTACCATTAATAATGTAAAAACTCCTTTCAAGCTACATAAATGACAGAAATGTCAGAATACGTAGCAGACTTGGGAAACTAGGAGAAACAATCGATATAAAAAGTGGGGTACCATAGGGGACATACTATCCCAATACTTTTTGTAATCTACACAGCAGATATGCCAACCACCCCTGAATATGCCTTAAACTATGCCTATGCAAACGACATAACACAAGTAATAATGCATCCAACAGATTCCAAAAGAATTTTAAAACTAAAAACTAAAAGAGAGATCAAAAGAATAAATGAATACAGAAAAAATGGAAAATTAATATAAACAGCAGCAGATTCCAACTCTTATCAGTATTAAAAAATAAACCAGCACCCATAACAATAAAGAACATAAACATTCCATTTAACAACAAAGCTAAAATCATTGGTCTCTCTATCAAAAGAACTGGCATAAGCTGCCATATCAAACCAACACTCCAATTGGCAAAACACAGAAAATGAGCATTAAAATGTTTCAAACTATTGGATAAAACCATAAGAATAAATCTCCATATGAGCTTAATAAGACCTCTATTCGATTATCCAATAGTACCAGCATGCACAATGGCTCAATCAAAGATGAAAACCGTGCAAAAATTCCAAAATGGAAACAAGAAACATACATGGCCTAAACCATAACAACAATAATGATAACAATAATAATATCAATGAAAACAACGAAACACTCCATAACATATACAATCTCGAACCAGTAAACGCCAGGTACCACAGAAGAGCCCCACAAGCCTGGGAAAAATTAAAAAACATTTACCCAGAACTTGCACAAGTGAGGAAATAAGCCACACAAAACAAGCATTCCTGGTGGAAAAGGATAGCTCCTTTTATTGCTCAGGATGAACCAAATAAAGTGTATTGAAATAAAACAATAAAAACAAAAGTAGTCAAGCAAATAAATAAACAAGCCCCAGAAAAGGGATAATCATGAAAACACACGTCCCTCGGAGTCTGGCAAGAGAACTCACCTCCTGGAAGTCCACAGGGCATGATGTTGGCAAAAAAAAAAAAAAAAAAAAAAACAACAACAACAATAACAAAGAGCTATTGGGTCTGCACCAATCTTTTCACCTCCCACTGTACTTCATTTTAACCCTTTTCCCTTCAATCCTTCTCATCCTTATCCCCCCCCCTCCCCATCTATTCTATCCCCCTTTATTGTACCTGTAGGGTTGCTTCCTTGCTATAGATTGCCTGAAATTTTATTCGGACGGGGGATCTTTGGACAATGTGTCCTAGCCCCAGGTCAATTATGTAGCTCTGCCCATTGAGCGATTGTGTCAATGTAACTTTTTCTTATTAGGGCACTCATAGACTGCCTCTTGCTCTGCCCATAGAGCTTCGTCTGTTGCTCAGCCCCTAGAGCTATAACTATTGCTCTGCACCTAGAGCATTGATATTCTTCTTAGCCTGAAGGCCAAGTTGAGTAAGTGGCCCGCCCCTGAGCACTCTCAAATTAGTCCCTTTCAGAAGCCGGCAGGAAGAGTTTTAGTAGTAGGGAACAGTGGTATTGTAGCAAGTTCCAGTAAGTAGGAGAGACTGGGAGAGAAATGGAGAATGGTGGCAGTGGTAGGCGCAGGAGCAGTGGATGGTTTCTGAGGCTGTCTTGTACATGGTATCCGCTGCGATTTTGTTTGTAGTGTCGGTGCCTTGTTTGCAGTGGTAGAAGTGGCCGTCTCCAAGGCCTCCAGCTTTTTGAGATGCTCTGGACATCTGGATGCAGTTGGGCCACTAAGGCTGGGTCTCCCTCCCAGCATTGTGCATGTCGATGTAGTTTTGCGTTGGGTGCTTGCCGCTGCAGACCCCACAGATCTCCTGGCTCCTGCAGTCGGATTTATGGTGACCAAAACACTGGTAATTGAAGCACCGGAGTGGGTCCTTCTCGAGGTCTTTTATGGGGAAGGTTCCCCACAGTCCAAGGTCCAAGGACGTTGGTATGGGTCCTACAAAGATAGCGGTGACTTCTTTAGTCGGTGCCTTGTGACTGCCCAACTTGCGTTGGGCTTGGGCAATGTTCCTGCAGTCGGTGATGAGGGAGAGCGGCATATTTACTGGATAGTTATACACCACTACTTTCCTTATCTACTTGGTGGGATCCATATAGGACAGGGAGGCTTCATTATGAAGGAGTCTGGTGCTATCTTGATTCTTGGGAGTGATGATGATGTCTCCCTTTAAGTTGGGCCTGGCCGTGATCTGGAGTCAGGGTTAGCTTCCGCAATAGCAGCTACTGTCGCATATGACGGGGCCTCTCCGGTGGCTAGCAGTCTAAACTCTGGTAGTTGAGTTGTTGTCGGTTGTGCATCTTCCAACAATACTTGGGTGTTGTTGATGGTGGCAGCCTCAGCAAGGAGCTGAGTCAGATACACAGTGCAGTTACATTCCTGCTGGTGTGTCTCTGTAGGCTGCTTGGTGAAACGAGATCCATGGCAGATATATCTGCATTTCTATCTTGACCACTGGTTGGTGGCTCTGTGGATCCAGGTAGGTTGTTAGGTGTAGGTGGGTGCTCTACTTTCTTCTTTTTGGCAGCAGGTGGGCCTGGGGAAGGTGCAGAGGTGGCGGGCTTAGGTGTGGTGGTTGGTTGTTGCTGGGGTACAGCTTCTGTGGGTTGAACGGACAGCCAATACTCTTACAGATACTCTGCACAGCAACACTTATTGCAATGCGGCCGGTTTGTAGGTGGCATGCGGAGGTAGGCAGTTATGGAGAGACGGTGAGGTGTTGAGAAAATACTGGTAAACGGTAGATCTTTGAACGGTGGTGCGGTTGTTTCCAATTTTTTTTATTTGGTTTCCTTCTCCTTGAAGAAGAAGATACATACAATGGTGAGGGTAAGCAGTCATAGCACTCACATCTAAGGTTGTGGTGGTACATATCTGGGTCATGTGCAGGCACAAAACCAATATGGTTGATTAGGTCCTCTTATTATCATTATTATTACTAGCCAAGCTACAACCTTAGTTGGAAAAGCAAGATGCTAGAAGCCCAAAGGCTCCAGCAGGGAAAAATAGCCCAGTGAGGAAAGGAAAGAAGGAAATAAATAAATGATGAAAACAAATTAACAATAAATCATTCTACAAACAGTAACAACGTCAAAACAGATATGTCATATATAAACTATAAAAGACTTATGTCTGCCTGTTCAACATAAAAAAATTTGCTGCAACTTTGAAATTTTGAAGTTCTACTGATTCAACTATCCGATTAGGAAGATCATTCCACAACTTGGTCACAGCTGGAATAAAACTTCTAGAATACTGTTTAGTATTGAGCCTCATGATGGAGAAGGCCTGGCTCTTAGAATTAGCTGCCTTCCTAGTATTACGAACAAGATGGAATTGTCCAGGAAGATCTGAATGTAAAGGATGGTCAGAATTGAAAAATCTTATGCAACATGCATAATGAACTAATTGAACGACGGTGCCAAAGATTAATATCTTGATCAGGAATAAGAAATTTAATAGACCGTAAGTTTCTGTCCAACATATTAAGATAAGAATCAGCAGCTGAAGACCAGACATGAAAACAATACTCAAAACAAGATAGAATGAAAGAATTAAAACATTTCATCATAATAGATTGATCACCAAAAATCTAGAAAGACTTTCTCAATAAGCCAATTTTTTTTGTGCAATTGAATAAGACACAAACCTAATATGTTTCTCAAAAGTAAATTTGCTGTAGAGAATCACACCTAAAATTTTAAAAGAGTCATACAAATTTAAAGAAACATTATCAATACTGAGATCTGGATGTTGAGGAGCCACCGTCCTTGACCTACTTACAATCATACTTTGAGTTTTGTTAGGATTCAACTTCATACCCCATAATTTGCACCATGCATTAATTTTAGCTAGATCTCTGTTAAGAGATTCAGCAACCCCAGATCTACATTCAGGGGATGGAATTGATGCACAGAGGGTAGCATCATCTGCATATGCAACAGGCATGTTTTCTAGGCTAAACCACATGTCATGTGTAAATAGTATGAAAAGTAATGGGCCAAAAAACACTACCCTGTGGAACACCAGATAGCACATTCCTATACTCACTATGGTGACCATCAACAACACCTCTTTGAGATCTTTTACTTAAAAAATCAATAATAATGCTAAGAAACGACCCACCCACTCCCAACTGTTTGAGTTTGAAAACAAGGGCCTCACGATTAACATGGTCAAAGGCAGCACTAAAATCAAGACCAATCATACGAACTTCCTGACCAAAATCAAGGGAGTTCTGTGCAGCATTGGAGATTGTAATAAGGGCATCACATGCTCCAAGGCCTTTACAAAAACCAAATTGCAAACTAGGGAATAGATGATTACCTTCAGCAAACATATTAAGACGTTTTGCCACAAGATGTTGAAAAACTTTAGATAATACGAGAGTTATGGAAATTGGGCGGTAATCAGTGGGACTTGAGCTACCACAAACTCACTGACATAGAGGAGTAACATTACTAATTCTCCAACAAGTGCTAAAAGCTCATTTTCTTGCTAACTTGCGCAAAATAACAGATAACTTTGGAGCTAAGAAATCTAGTCTTTATAGAAAACCAAGGAAAAATACCATTTGGGTCTACATCTCCATAAGCATCAAGTTCCATCAACAGAGCTTTAATTTCATAAGATCGGAAAGCTAAACTAGTTAGTTTAGCCTCAGGAAAACAGGAATGAGGAAGTTCAAGTTTTTCATTACTCTGTTTACTGTCCAAAACATCAGTCAAAAGGGTTGCCTTTTCCTTTGGACAGTGAGTGACTGATCCATCTGGTTTAAGTAAAGAAAGAACTGTTGCATCTACACCAAAATGTACAGATTTAAGGGTAAACCACCATTTAAGTTCCTGAGTTGTATCAGAAAGGTTCTCTTTTATGGTTAAATTGTATTCCTTTCCAGTTGAAGCATAAACTCTTTGAGCAAAAACTGTAAGCTGAGTATAGTTATTCCAGGTCAAATCTGATCTGTTACTTTTCCAAAGATGATTGGCCTCCTGCTTCTCCAAATAAGCACGTCTACAATCATCATTTTAATCACGGTTTACCCTTCGCTTGGTACCTTAGCACACGAGAAGGGATACGCCTGTCAATTATGTTGACTAGATTCTCATTCAAAGGGACAACATGATCAACACTACTATATAATTGTGACCAATTCAAGCACATAAGATCATGCAAAGTCCCATTCCAGTCTGCTTGAGATTTCATATAAATTTTACAAGGGTATAATTTGCAGTCCTTGCCATTGGGAATTGAGGAATCATTTTGACATAGTCTTCTGCAGTGACGGATCTATTCAGGATATAGGTCCCAAGCGAAGTCCTTTAGCCGTTTAAAAGGGACAGCCAAAATGGCTTAGGAATCCTGGCTGAGATCAGGAAATCCAGATAGTTTGCAGGGGAGACTGGAGTCTCATGTGCCGGGTAAGCGAATACTTCAGCTGGTAAGAGAGAAGTCTTTCTTGGTCGGGAGCTAATGCAAGACTGATAATGAGCTATAGGGAGGAGGCTGAGACGAGAGACCTGACTGAACACCGCTCGTGTTTGAGACATTCTTCAGTTATACCCTGTGTGACTCTGGAGTTTAGTGACTACACACAACGATAATGTATTTTGAAGAAGAAAAAGAAAACTTAACCAGCTTTCATCATTAGAAGCAGAAGTCATATTTCTTCGTGTCAATATTTTATAAATGAAACTACTCAATGCGATTTGTCCCTCACTGCATAGAAATTTGGAAAGTCAAATCGTCCAGCTTTGTAACAAGTTTGTATATTTACTCATTAGTTTTGGTGCACTGTGAGTATTTGGTGGATTTTTGTGCAATGCTGTAAATATTTATGTCCAATATTAAATATAGTTTTATTTTCTGTTTGCTGGCTATTATTTCCATTTTGCTGTTAACGTTTAGCTATTGTTTCATAAACATTTTGAATAGATTTTGCATAACCTGCATCGTATACATTAGTTTAACATAACATGCATATATATATATATATATATATATATATATATATATATATATATATATATATATATATATATATATATATATATATATATATATATATATATTCCATCTACTATGGCACTTCCCCCAATTTTGGGAGGTAGCCAATATAAAAATGGGGATTTTTTAATTCTCATCTTTTCTCTTCGTCTGACAAGGAATTCAGCTGAGTTTAGTTGGTATTGCTAGGGTCACAGCCCACTTTCATATGCTGACTCCCTTACTACTACTACCTCAGCAGTCACCAAGGTGACTCAAGGTAGCAGCAGGGCCTATTGGAACTGTGTCAGAATTGCTAGTTATTCATTCCTATTTCTAGCATGCTCTTTTGCCTCTCTCACATATATCTTCCTGTCACCTAGGGCTTTCTTTACCCCATCCATTCTCCAAAACCTAGGCCTTCCCTTAGCATTTCAGCCATCAGCTCTTACATTCACCACATTCTTCACCAGACAACCATTTTCCATCCTCTTTACATGATCAACTCTTGCGGGTGACTCATTCCTCACATCCGTTCTCACCTTCACCACTTCATTCCTAACCCTATCAAACTGAGGTGCACCAGCCATACTCCTCAGACACTTCCTTTCAAACACATAATTTCTGTATCTCTGTTACTTTCATTTCCCACAACTCTGATCCATACAGTACAGTTGATACAATCACTTTCTCATATTCTCTATTCTTTACTACCCTATTTACTGTCCCCAATACTTTACATCCTTCATTTACTCTTTTATGTACATCTGCTTCCTTTTCACCATTTGCCGCAACAACTAAATCCAAATATTTAAACTGATCTACTTCAAGTAACTCTCCATTCAACAAAACATTCAATCTAGTACCATCCTCCGTTCTTGTATATCTCATAACCTTACTCTTAGCTTCATAAACTTACAACTTTCTTCTCTCACATATCCTTCCAAACTCTAACACTAATTGACACATCATCTCCTTCAAGTCTGCCACTAATACAGTATAATCTGCAATCAACAAATGCTTCAACTTCCACTCATGGTCACTTTCATCTGTCTATTTCAGTCTTCAACCAAGTACTCATGCATTCACCTCTCTTAGAGCTCCACCTATAAACAAATTAAACACCCATGATGGCATCCCTGTCTCAGCGCCACTCTCACTGGAACCCAGTCACTCACTTCATTCCCTATCCTAACACACACAGCACACACTTTACTGCCTATATATAAACTCTTCTCTGCTTGCAATAACCTTCCACTAATTCCATATGACCTTATCACATTCCACACTGCTTACTTATCAACTCTATCATAAACCTTCTCCAGATCCATAAATTCAACATATACCTCATTACACTTTGCTAAATACTTTTTGCATATCTGCCAAAATATGAAAATCTAATCCATACATCCACTACCTCTTCTAAAGCCACCCTGACCTTATAAATTTGCATCCTCTATTTCATCCTTAACCCTGTTAATTATCACTCTACCATACACTTTTCCAACTACACTTAACAAACTAATGCCCCTAGAATTACTACTCTCATGCAAATCTCCCATAGCTTTGTATAGCGGAATAATAAACGCACACACCCAGTCCAATGGCACCATTGACCACATAAAACATATATTAAACAATGTCACCAAACATTCAAGTACAGTCGCACCCTGTCTTTATACATCTCAACCCTCACACCATCCATACTAGGTGGTTTTCTGTTCTCATTTCATCTAATGCTCCTTACACATCCTAACTTGTTATCTCTCTCTCATTCTCATTTCCCATCGCTGGCACCTCAACACCAGTACCAGAAATTATATCTGCCTCCCTATTATCCTCAGCATTCAGCAACCTTTCAAAACACAGCCCACCTTTTCCTTGCGTCATCTCCTTTTAACAACCTTCCATTTTCCTCTTTCACTGTCTCTTCATTCCTCGATCCACCCTTCCTTACTCTCTTCTCTTCTTTCCAAAACTTCTTAGTCTCTTCATACGAACAACTTAATACCTAATCACACTTCCAGTCAGCCACCCTTTTTAACTCAGCTACCTTACATTTTACTTCCAAATTTTTTCTCTATATTTTTCGTACTTCTCTATACTATTACTCTGCAGCTATTCTTCAGATGCCCTCTTTTTCTCTTTCCCCCTCATCTTCACTCCTTCACTCCTCCACTCGCTACCCTTCCTCTTGCTGCCTCCAATAATCTTTTTTACCACATACATCATTTGCAAGCCCAACAAAATTTTCTTTTTCTAACCTCCACTCCTCTAGATCTCCAGTTCCTCTCACTATCTCCCTGTCATATGCCACTACAAACCTTTTTTAATACTTAGTTCTTACCTCTGGTATTTAAAACTCTTCTCCCTTCATTACCTTCCCTGTACATCCCCCATTCTATTTTCCCACTCTTTTGCTACAACTAATTTCACTTAAAAAAAATGATCAGACATACCATTAGACAAGAATGATTCTATATTTTGCCAACGTTTTGGCATCAGTGTTTTGGCACCATCTTTTGCCGTCAGCATTTTGGAGAATGAGTTTTTTTTTTTTTGACTAAGAGATATTTTGGTGAAGAGCTTATTGGCACCAAACATAAGAAAAATTTTTTTTAAGCATAGAAACTGCCTTTTAGTACTTCATGAGTCTTTTTATAGTTTATATATGTTACATCTGTTTTTGACGTTGTTGATAGTTTATATATGACATATCTGTTTGGACGTTGTTACTGTTTTTAGAATGATTTATTGTTAATTTGTTCTAATCATTTATTTATTTACTTATTTCCTTTCCTCACTGGGCTATTTTTCTCTGTTGGGGCCCTTGGGCATATAGCATCTTGCTTTTCCAACTAGGGTTGTAGCTTGGCTAGTAATGATAATAATAATATCTAGCTATTTGTTTTTCTTTCACTTGACAAGTGTTTCAAAAGTACAGAAACCACCGTTTATTACTACCTACCTATTAAGCTTTATCTTGACCGAGTCTCTCAGATATTTATTTACTTTAACGGCTGCTTTTCCGGTCCCATACAGTAAGGGAACCCCACTCTCTACAGGACCTCCACTGTCGTTATATCTTGTTCGTTTAGAGTATTCAACATTTCATTTCACATATTGCTCATTTACTGTTAAATCGTCACTGTCATACAACCCATGGAATAAGATAGTCTTCAGTTTCCTCTTGAAAGCCTTAATGTCCTCAATCATTCGGAAGTCTCTTTGGAGCTTATTGTATAGTCTCGGGGCCGCATATCTAAAGGCTCTGGAGCCTACAGCAGACATATATCTAGGTTCCATTAGTTTGAAATCACCTGTAACTATTCTCGTATCGACACAATATGTTGGTTGCCCAAAAGTGAGCCAGTTAGGCACGGGTTGTTTCCAAAAGTGAGCCAGCTAGGCACGGGCTGTTTCCAAAAGTGAGCCAGCTGGGCACAGGCCGTTTCCAAAAGTGAGCTAGCTAGGCACGGGCCTTTTCCAAAAGGCTTGAGCCAGCTAGGCACGGGCCATTTCCAAAAGTGACCCAGCTAGGCACTGGCCGTTTCCAAAAGTGAGTCAGCTAAGCACGGACCGTTTCCAAAAGTGAGCCAGCTAGGCACGGGCCTTTTGCAAAAGTGATCCGGCTGGGCAAAGGCCGTTTCCAAAATTGAGTCACTGAGGCACTACTTCGCTTCTAGAAAGCTTCAGTTTTACTGGAAAGATGATTAAAAGCTAAAACTTTAACATTTTGGATATTTATCACAGAGATCAACCAATCTTTCGGGAAACTATCTTTCCCGTTATCAGCAATAAGACTTTAGATTTAACAGAAATCAATAGACACAAATCTGTTAAATAAGTAAAATTATATTTATTAAACAAAAATTAAAACAATTACACTGAAATAAAATGAATCATGATACCACTGAGACAGAAAATATAGATACGATAATCCAAAGAAATACACATAGAAATAACCTGATATAGAATAAAATCATTCACATAACACAAAAGCGCAAAAGGAAATAATAACACAGGCAAGCGACTTACGAAGTAAGGTAAAAGCTTTGACTTGAAAATCAAAAGTTGAGAAGGGTTTAACGTATCAAGCAATATGTAAAGGAACAGAAGTAGTTGAATGACTTATAGTTGGGGATAATTGTTTAATGAAAATGTACTCGAGGGAAGGTAGAGAATAGCAACTGGGTGATTGGATTAAAATTTAGAAATAAGAGTAATCAATAGGTTCTAGCTTTCATAAGTGGGATAATAGATTGAGGAAAATTCCATTTGGTTAATGTACAACTAATTTGATGACTGACACCTCTATGGGAATCAATGCGGACTCTCCAAGAGTCAGTTAGAGCAACAGACTTACAGTAAGTTCCCAAGATGTAATATGGGAACTTATGTCTGAGAATTCTAATAATTCTGATTTTGAAATATAAAATCATTCAAGTTGTTGGAATACTCTAAGAAGAGATTTTAAGAGGGTGTGCAAGAATAGCATTTAACCCATCACTCAAAAGGTTTGCATTGCTTAATACATGTTGGGTACATCAAGTGTTGCGATTGGATTTTTCTTGATTAGTATAACAAAGCTATAGGCGTTTCTATAAACTATCTCCTATTGCACAGTTTCAAATGTTTAAATTCTTATCAGGTCTGATGTCAAATAAGTTTTTTATAATGATACATAAACTAATAAAAGTCATATCTCTTTCTCAGTCATGAGACTGTAAAGCCTTGAATAATGTAGGAAATTTTTTTTACTAAATTTACTAAATAAAAAAGCTATGGAGTGTTTCTTCACCTAACGCTGTGCAATCATCATCACTGCGCCTCTATTGTCACTAACAACAATGCACCAACTATTCATTATTAAAGAAGAAAAAGATTAATTAAAAACAATATGTGGAATCTCTCCTTTGTAATCTTAGCTTGCTGAGGCGATGAATGACGTATCCTTATCTTCACCACTCACAGATTCTTTTGACATATGAGTGGAATTTGCATTGTTTATACCGTTTTTATATTCTTGTGAAATGGCGGAATTAGAATTTTCTGAAATCCTTTCCCAAGCTAAAATTGTTTTCTATTTCGTTGGTTTTTATGAAATCGTATAA
>NC_090732.1:66147128-66164628 GCF_036898095.1 Palaemon carinicauda
CGGGATTCATTTTCCCAGGGACGTATTGAAGGGTGCAATTGTATTCAGCCACGGCGGAGAGATGTCGGCGTTGCTGGGCGGACCAGGCATCAGACTGTCGAGTAAAGGCGTGCACCAGAGGCATGTGGTCTGTGCGAATGACGAAGGGCGTACCTTATAAGAAATGGCGAAAGTGACGGACAGCCAAGTGCACCGCCAGCAATTCTCTATCGAAGGTAGAATAACCCGATTCTACCTTGGACAGTTTTCTGCTGAAGAAGGCCAATGGGCGGGGCGAGCCGTTGACCACCTGCTCGAGTACTGCACCAATAGCGACGTCGCTGGCATCGGTGGAGAGAAGGAGAGGGGCATGTGGGATAGGAAAAGTGAGAGCCGCAGCAGTTGATAGGGCCTTCTTTGCATTGCAGAAGGCTGCATGTTGAAGGGGACCCCACTTCAGGTCCTTCGGCTTGCCCTTGAGGGAGGCGTAGAGGGGAGCAAGAGTGGCTGCAATGGCTGGCAGAAAACGGTGATAATAGTTGATCATGCCCAAGAATTCCTGCAGAGCTTTGACGGTCGAGGGCACGGGGAAGTTCTGAACGGCTGCTACCTTCTCAGGGAGGGAGTGGACACCTTCAGGAGTGATGCGGTGCCCTAAGAACGACACTTCGTTGGCGCCAAAGGTACACTTGTCGTACCGGACTACAAGGTCGTTTTGTTGCAGGTGGTCGAGCGCGATGCGCAGGTGACGGAGATGTTCCTCTTTTGAGGAGGAGAACACAAGTATGTCGTCCACATAACATACACGGAAAGGGAGGTCCCCTAAGATGCCATCCATGAGACGTTGAAACGTGGCCCCAGCATTACAAAGGCCAAAACAGGAGTAATTGAAGGTGTATGTACGAAACGGAGTGGTGATGGCAGTCTTGGGGATGTCTTCTGGGTTCATAGGCACCTCATATTACCCCTTCAGGAGATCGAACGTAGAGAAAACCTTTGCTTTGTGCAGGTAGGAGGTCACGTCGGCAATGTTTGGGAGGGGGTAGTGATCCGGTTCTGTTTGCATGTTCAGGCGCCTGTAATCCCCTCACGGACGGAGGGAGCCGTCTTTCTTCAGAACGATATGTAAGGGTGACGACCATGGGCTGGAGGCCTTTTGGCAAAGGCCCATTTCCTCCATTTCGGCGAATGTCTGTTTGGCGGCTGCCAATCGTTCCGGTGCCAGACGTCTGAATTTTGCGAAGACTGGGGGTCCCGTCGTCTTGATATGGTGATAGATACCATGCTTGGCAGGAACCGTGGGCATTTGGCGAAGTTCTGGACGGAAAACTTCCGGGTACGACGTGAGGAGGTGGGCGTAGGCATCCGTGGGTGCGCTAATGTGGAGAGCGAGGTTAGAGGGGGCGGGTTGAAGAGGTGTCGACAAGTATGAGTCTGCGTTGACCAATTGTCGGTGGGCGACATCGACCAGAAGGTGGAAATGAGAGAGGGAATCCACACCGAGGATTGGCATTGTGACGTCAGCAACGAGAAACTTCCAATTGAATTTACCGTTTCCGAACGATAATGGGAGGTTCTCGTAACCGTAGATGGGTATCGCAGATCCGTTGGCAACTACTAAGCGGACGTCGACAGATGTAGACAGACTACGTCGTGTCTTGAAGAGTTTCCTTGGCAAAAGAGAACGACAAGCACCCGTGTCTACCAAAAATCGCACGCCCGTTCCTGCATCCTGTAAAAAGAAAAGATTAGAAACACGGGAGGCCACCGCCACGAGCGATGGCCTACTTACACGGTTTTTGGCCACTGACAATCCTCGGCACATTTCTTCGCAGTTGCCCCGAATCTGAAGTGATAGTAGTAAAACTGCGGCGGATGGGAGGTAGTAAGTGGCTGTAGAAGTCGTTTGTTGGGGCGCGAGCGATTGGTGAGTGGTGGCCGGCTTTGTCTCTGCTTCGGCACGTCACGGTGTGGGCGTGTATGTCCTACGGCATTCATGTCAGCTTCAGTTGACGTTGAATAGGCATCCTCTTCGTCAGGGGTGGAGGCGTTGATGGAGGTCTTGAAGTGGCTGTCCATAAGGGCGTCGGCTTTGGTCATCAAGTCCTTTATGGGTAAACTATCGACATCGGGTATGGCAGCGCGTATAGGTCCGGGTAAACGGCGTATCCAAAGGGCACGAAGTAAGTTCACCTCACTAGGAGAGCCGTCTGCGGCAGTTTGAAGGCGAGCGATACTGGTTATTTCCCTGAGGGCAAGCGAAGCACTTTGGTCCCCCAACTGTTGTTGCGAGAGCTGAAAAAGCTTTGCTACACGGGCGGCTGGCGACGGCGAGTACTGCTGCAGAAGGTATGTTTTGAGGGCGTCATACGCTATTGGCGTGTCTCCTTGTTCACAAAGCCAGTCGGATATTTCTGGGAAGGTGTCCTCGGGTATCGCCGCGAGAACATAATCTGCTTTGGTGGTTGAGCAAGTCACGCCGTTGATGCGAAACTGGACTTCTGCGCGCTGAAACCAAGCAAATGCCTCTCCGCTGGCGAATGGTGAAAGTTTCAATGGGGCGGCCGCAGCGCCAACTGCTGTAGTAGAGTCCGTCATAGTACCAATGATGGAGGGGCGAGGGAGGTGGGGGTGAAGGCAGTGGGAGCGAGTCAACTTCCGGGGTCACCTATGTGACGGTGCCGAGAGAGAGGTTATGACTCAAAGGCAGGATGCAATCAACTGACTTGTTTATTAAAGAACACTCTCCTTTATATACAAAATCTCAAAGCAACAAGAATTTTCATGTTCAAATATTGACAATGTTACAGAGGAGAAAAGCAGACATGAATTTTCATGTTCGTTTTAGTGCGAGGAAAGAGCGAAGATACAAGCATAATATATACAAAAGGAATTATGTACAATTGTATGACACACGGTTGGTACACCTTAAACATCAGATTTGAATTAATCTGAATCGGGAGTAAATATAGGCATGGCGGTTTGATATGCCCCATTGGGTCCTGATAGGGTGTTATCGCCACTGGGTCTTGGTCCGGTTGTATTGTATGCACAAAGGGTGGATATATTTAATCGTCAGAAAGGAAGAACCAGTGCAGCAACTCTATGTAATTGGGGACAGACTTTATTTTAGAAATATAACGGGAGATACAGTATACTAGTTATAATACACTTTCTGATTACCAGACCTAAGAACATAGGACAGCCCACTTATCAATGAGTATAATGTTACCTGGCCTTATATAATTTTGAATAAATGGTATTAATGTAACTGTGTTTGTGGATTTTCAATTAGTGGTACTGCAAAAAAATCTCTTAGTTACACACTATTCCGCACTAAAATCCTCCCACCAAGAATCTCTCTGCGTTTTATTCCACCTAAAACTTATACACCAGGAATTTCTCTATACCACGTCTGTATTTAGACTTGCCAAGCTTCGACTTGGGGTCCTTTGACTGGCCAGACAGTACTATATTGCATCTTTCTCTCTCGTTACAGTTCACTTTCCCTTTGCCTGCACATACACCAGATAGTCTAGCATATTTTTTACAGTTTCTTCTTTGTCCTCATACGCCTGACAACACTTAGATTACCAAACGATTCTTCTTCACCCAATGGGTTAACTACTCCCCTGTAATTGTTCAGTGGCTACTTTCCTCTTGGTAAGTGTAGAAGAGACTTTAGCTATGGTAAGCAGCTCTTCTAGGAGGAGAGTTCAAATTCAAACCAGTGTTTTCTAGTCATGGGTAGTGCCATAGCCTCTGTACCATGGTCTTCAACTGTCTTGCGTTAGAGTTCTCTTACTTGAGGGTACACTCGTGCACAGTATTCTATCTAATTTCTCTCACACTCGTTTTGTTAAAGTTGTTATAGTTTATATAGGATATATTTAAATGTTACTGTTCTTAAAACATTTTACTTTTCCATGTTTCCTTTCCTCAATGGGCTATTTTCCCTGTTGGGGCTCCTGGGATTATAGCATCCTACTTTTCCAACTAGGGATGTAGCTTGGCAAATAATCATATATATATATATATATATATATATATATATATATATATATATATATATATATATATATATATATATATATATTTATATATATTATGTATATATAAATAAATAAATATATATATATATATATATATATATATATATATATATATATATGTATAAATATACATATTTATATATACACACACACACACACACATATATATATATATATATATATATATATATATATATATATATATATATATATATATGTATATATATATATATATATATATATATATATATATATATATATATATATATATATATATATATATATATATATATATATATATATATATTCTTACAAAGCTGGTCTAGCATATGAGTAAATATTTCATTCATGTATTTAATTTTTGTATCTAAGAGATGTATATCCAGTTCTTAAGGTGAGCTCCACTCACGTATGATTAAGTAATGTATGTAAATTACATAAGACTTTCGTAATTCATTTAATTGTGTTTTCATTTAGTTTCGTATATGTAAAATTATGCATTTTTTTTTAAAGAATTAACTTTTTACTTCAAACAGTTTTGTTATGAAGTCTTATGTAAACTTTGGGTAGGCTGTATGACACATGAGGTATGAGGATGAGAGATTACGTCATTTTTTATGTTTCCACGTGGTTGGAAAAGTCGTAAAAATTCTAGAATAAAGTATTCTTTTTTTTTTTTTGGTCACGAGAGGAAGGTGGGTGGAGTTAGCTGGAAGAGAGTTGCCTAGCAAGCAAGGTTTGTTCCCCTTTTTCAAATTGCTACGTTGGCAACCTCACACCACCAGAGCCAGCTCCTCACACTAAGAGAATGATCTACTAGGAATTTCTAAGCAAATTAAGTTAATATATATGCGATCCAGCAATGCATAAGCAGCAGAAGAGACCCAGCCTATCACTTTGAAAGAGCCAACGTTCGCCAGCCCTCGCTCCTCTCAAGTGTGTAAAGTGTGTGTCCTCTCAAACATAAAAGGTGATCTCTATCTAACATATATAATGTATAGTGTTGCTTAAACGTTGGTGAAATTATTAGATGTTAATTCAAATGTATTGTGTTAATGTTAGTACATTTTAACATAAATTTTTGTAATTGGCCCCGTGAGATTTAGGTTTAACAGTTAATTGCATTAAGAATTTTGCTTTATCGTTTTGTAAACTTTTTTTCAAAGTGTCTTTCTTTTGTCTTAGTTCTAAGATTTAGTTCTCATATATATTTCGAGTGTACTGATTTTGGTGTTAATTTTGAATTGTTGTAACTTTTTATAGAATATATTTATGATTTTAAAGTTTGTCTTATTTCGATCACCAATATTTTCCCTCAGTACTTCTCCTAATTCCCTGAATAAGAACCGTAGTAAGAGATTAGTTTTTGAATAGTCTTATAATGTAATTACCTAGTTTTTGTTTTGAGTAACTTAAGAGACCTTTGGATATTCAGTGTTCATATATATTGCCGTCTGGGAGTTGCGTAATGTTCTCGGAGCTCGGGTATTTTTCAAGTATAACAGATTTATTAATGACAAATCAGGTGAGTTTTGAAGCTCGGGAATCTGCGTAATTCGCTGGCCATAATAATAAAAATAACAATAACATATATATATATATATATATATATATATATATATATATATATATATATATATATATATATATATATATATATATATATATATATATATATATATATATATATATATATATATATATGTGTGTGTGTGTGTGTGTGTGTGTGTGTGTGTGTGTGGGTGTGGGTGTGTGTGTGTGTGTGTGTGTGTGGGTGTGTGTCTATCTATCTTTTCTAATTATTTATAATTTGTCTCCTATACTTGGGTAGCAGTCTATGAACTCAACTTCGAACCTGGACTTGAGTGCCGAAACAAAAATATCTGGACAAATATAGCGTTGTCAAGCTAAAGATCATCAGTGTTTAACGCACACCTCACCTTGAAGCTGGATGAAAAGCAGCTTTTTGGTGCAGATGCAGCTCAGCTATAGTCATTAAGTTACATCTTTACAGATTCAATCTCGCTTGCAATTTACGTGGAATTTAAGGCAGAATAAACACCTTGGGATAAAAGCTTTCGGTGAGTGTCTCCATTGACTCCATGAACTCTATATTTGTAATTGCAATAAAGGGGAGATGTTGAACATCTTCCACGATCGTTATTTTTCAAAGTGAGGATTTTCACTATTTAGAAAAGGAATCCTTTAAATTAATGAGGCCATGGCCCGGTACGACGGTTCTCCTGTGAGAGAGAGAGAGAGAGAGAGAGAGAGAGAGAGAGAGAGAGAGAGAGAGAGAGAGAGAGAGAGAGAGAGAGACCTTAAATGTCAAGAGAAGTCTATGATGTATTATCGGTATTAATTCTTTATTGAAAAATTTGAATACACACCTTAAATATAATATCACATATGCGTAAAAAGGGTAAAAGTTCTCATAATATTCCAAGTAATTGAAAAGTAAAGAATCCTTCAGGAGAGCTTTGTTGCGTCCGTATGGGCGTGGTATGCATGGGGAGCGAGAGCGGTGAGAAATAACATAGCTATCCAGAGAGAGAGAGAGAGAGAGAGAGAGAGAGAGAGAGAGAGAGAGAGAGAGAGAGAGAGAGAGTATTTTAAGCCTAAAAGGAAAACAAGCCCTCGGATTGTCGTTTTTACTGTCCCGCGTATCCTGAAACTAAAGCGCTTTTGAATCTTCCTTTTCTGATCTTTGTCAGAGCACTACTATACGCCATTCTAAGTTGGCTTTTAAATGTAAGGAAGGTGCTGTATGGAGGGCGGGTGGTTGTAGTGAAGGTAGGGATGGGTTTAGGAATCCTGGGTCACTAAAGAGGGTGATGGTGGGCGGCGGGCGTGGCCTGATCCTCAGCTTTAAAGTGGAGTTGGGAGTGCCGTCCTACCTCCCAATAAGACCCCCTGGCCCCCTCTCTGTTCCTTTCCTCCTTCCATTATCTCTTCTCCTACTCTTCCTTCTCGTCCTCCATCTCGTCCTTTTTTCCTTCCTTCACAGGACTTGCCTCTCCACGAGCTCTCCTGCCTTCTCTACTCCCCCTTTTCCTCGATCTATTCTCTTATTGCGATGCTTCATCACATCTCAAACATACCTCGACGAGAATAATCTCTTTGTGATACGAATAACTAGGTCATTATCTTACACTCAAAATTTCTTTCGTTTTTCTTACAGAAGTTTACGTCACCGTACACAGCATTAATTTATGATCCAGGTAACAAAGAACACAAAAAAAATAGACTTACCTTTGAAACTTAGTTTAAAATTTTGGAAGAAAATTAGCATTTCTCTCGAATGTGCGTTGTTTTTATTAAGACTTTTTTTTTAAGGTAAAATAGGTCAACTATTCCCAGAATTGTGAGTATATATATATATATATATATATATATATATATATATATATATATATATATATATATATATATATATATATATATATATATATATATATGTATATATATATATATATATATATATATATATATATATATATATATATATATATATATATATATACATACATATATATATATATATATATATATATATATATATATATATATATATATATATATATATATATATATATATATATATATATATATACATACATACATACATACATACATACATACATACATACATACATACATATATATATATATATATATATATATATATATATATATATATATATATATATATATATATATATATATATATATATAGCCTCAATATCGTTAATTTTTTCTTTTAAGAGCATTCATCACACGCACTTCAATTCTACTATGAAAAGTTGGGTAAACACCTCTTTATATTTTCTCACCTTGACTTTCCTCAAACAATTCTAGTCATCCGACCTTAGCACGCAGTGTTCTTACTTCACTCTTTTCACCTTTTCACCATCCATCATACTTACTACCATATACGTATGTCAGTCAACCTCTTCTATACCTAAACCACCCACACTAATAATTAACTGCCCAGTCATCCTGGTTTCCATTTGCCATTATTACCTTAGTGTACTTCCTATTTACTCTCATTCTCTCTTCTTGCTAAATCTTTCCCAATCACCACGGTGTTATAAGCAAATCTCAACTATTCAAAGGTAATTCATAACTAATTTTTCTGTCGCACAACTTCTCAACTATGTGACTGTCCTTTCTATGACTACATCTTATCACTCCATATAAAAAGACGTTGGAAATTCATGGAGGCATAATATACTCCGGTCTCAGTCTTGATTTTACACTAAAACAGTCCAACTACTCGCTAAATTTTCCAATATATGCTACATTTCTATCATGAAAATCTCTTAATTACCCTCAGCAAATTATCACCCACACTATACATTTTCAATATCCTTTATATTGCCTCTATCAATTCTATCACAAGCTTGTTTTAGATCATGTATGCCACAAACGGCGGTTTTCATTTACTTTCAAGCTTCTCACATTACTGTTTCTTAACAAACACGAGATCGGACAACCCCCTTTTATCCTAAACCGAAACCGTTCTTACCCTATTAGATTTTTGCTTACCTGTCTTATCTTCTCAATCGACATCTATTATGCACCTTCGATGGCCTGTCTGGTAACAAAATTATCTTAAATAGTTAATCAGTTGTCTTTACATTACATAACAGAACAATAATTCCTTTTATACCTTCCTTTAGACTCTATCCTTAATACCAATTTTAACCCAAGTTAACAATTTTTAGATTTTTTTAACTATTTTCAGAACATTTGCATAGAATGGGAATACAAACACTTTGGAATTTCCAAAACTCATTTATATTAAGTAAGAAAAGAAATGCATGCTGTCCTCAAATGAGGACACTGGGTTAATATGTATACATTCTGGCAAAATAAAGGAATATAAACGGTTTCTACTTAATAAAAAATGACAAATGAAAAAAAAAAAAATTCATTTAACTTTTTCAGAGACAGCTCATTCCTTAGAATGATATTGAACAAAACATTCAACACATAAGGTTACAGTACATTTTTTACAATATATTCTTGGTTTACTAGAACATGGTTTGTTTTGGCATCACCGTTGTTCTCCTCGTTTCTCGAAAAAGTGACCTTTGTTGTCAAATCTCACATCTGAAGGAGTGATTGGAGGGCCTGAAGTCTTCTTTTTTTTCCCTAAAGGCAGCTCTCATTTTTTATCCTTTTAGATAAGCGATGCATACCTGTCTCTTGAATTTGAGAAATCATGCTCAATTGATCGTTCCCATGCACCATCCTATAAAAAATCCAAGCATTTATCATGATCATATCTATCAAACGTATGAATAAGCTTCAATACCATTTTCCCCTTTATTGTAATTGAGTATTTCCCAGCAAACCAGTCGTGCTTATCAATTCCTCCCATATTCATATTATAGTGATGTAAAACATTTGGTTGAAGGACATTTCCTTTAGACTTAGATTCTCGCCGCCAACACTGTACATTCTTTATTGGTTGTAGTGTGTCCTGATTTGTGCCAATTGTAACACATTTGTTGTCCATCCATTTTCCAATGAGAATTTCTTCATTGCGATCAAGCCTGTAATCATATGTTCCTCTCGGTTCTTTTTTTCATTGCATTTGATTCCTTCAATGGGCACTTGCTGATCGTCTTTTCCCTCATTGTTCCCGTGGCATTGAATCCCAAATTATCGAAGTATACATTATAAGAGAATGGGTTATTTACAACCGAGAGCATATTCAGCACCACCTCAGAACCGAGCAACAAATCACTGTTTTCTTCATTAGCAGACCCTTTGCCACAATACAGATCAAAATTGTAGCAGTATACTGACACCCCACACAATGCCAAAAATTTATATCCAAATCGAATTGGTTTGCCCCACATGAATTGCTTGAGAGTGTTATGTTCATAATAGCGCACAATCATTTCGTCACCTGACAAATCCTCCTCAAACACTCCAAATTTTCTGAAGGATTCTTGAAGCATGGTAATAAGTGGCCTTATTTTCGTGTGCGGACATGATGCCGAACGCACTTATGCCGAAAGACAAGAGGCCGAAGCCAAGAAGCCGAACGGACAGGAAGCCGAACAGTCATGAAGCCGAATGGACAAGAAGCCGAACAGTCATAAAGCCGAACAGACAGGAAGCCGAACAGACATAAAGCCGAACGGACAGAATGAATAATATTGAAAAAATTCTTGGTTTGTCGTAAAATAAATTAGCAAACAACCATAAGCCTCAAAAAGGAAAACAATTACCAGATATCAACGAAGGAAAATTACTTTTTTTTCTATTTTTGTTTTCGAAAATTTTCTATCCCTTCAGTTTCTCGTTTTCAATATTTTCTATCCCTTCAGATTGATCATGGAGTTCGTTAAAACAGGACGAGGAGGAAGAAAACTTCTTTTAAGCGGTTATGCTTACATTGTGGATAAAACAGCTAATGGCACAACATATTGGCGGTGTGAAAAACGAAAGAGTGTAGTGCTAGACTTAAAACTATTGATGATGAAAGACAAAGTTCTGTGTGTGATTATTCTCATCCTCCTGATGGGGCTAGGAATTCTGTTCTTAAAATATGCGATGGAATGAAGAGTACAGCTGAGCATTCGGGTGAAGTTATGAGCAGCATAATTAATAATGCAACGGAAGAATTGCCACTTAGTGTTGCTGGAGCCCTATCCAAGCCACAAACACTTCAAAGAACCATACGAAGAGCAAGAAAAATACAAGTAGATGAAGATTTAGACGTAACAACGAGAGGAGAAAACTTTTTGATGCATGAAAGTGATGCCGTTGTTATCTATTCTCCATTCAAATTTATTGTTAAATTTTAGTTAATTTTTCTTCATTTTTATTTTGCGATTAAGAAACATTTAAATTTTTAGTTAAATAAAAGTTAGTTTTTCTTCATTATTATGTTGTGATTTATAATCATTTAAATAATTTTACATTTGAATGACATTGTTCCAATAAAAAAGTTGCATAAAATGCTTCCGAGTTATTATTTATACCTCATAAAACTCAATGTGTCGTGAAACTAAATTATCCATTCTTCATCCTGTCCGTTCGGCTTTATGTCTGTTCGGCTTCTTGTCCGTTCGGCTTCATGACTGTTCGGCTTCTTGTCCGTTCGGCTTCATAACTGTTCGGCTTCTTGTCCGTTCGGCTTCTTGTCCGTTCGGCTTCTTGTCCGTTCGGCTTCTTGGCTTCGGCCTCTTGTTTTTCGTTATAAGTGCATTCGGCATCATGTCCTACTATCCTTATTTTGAACCCTCTATCTTGTGTATGTTCTTCAGCAGTAGCATTATCGGCGAAATTAACATAGTTTTTGATCATTTGAAACCTGTTTCTGGCCATTGAATTTTTTACCCTTGATACTCCTAAATCTTCATCGTTTGACCATTAACTTCTTTCTGAAGGTACTTTGTGGTAGATGGAAAATAGCAAAATACCAACAAACGCTTTCAGTTCATCCACACTCAGTATGAAGTCCATATTATTCTTGTACGTAGACGCATATCTAACAGTTTCCTATACTATTAGATCGCATATATCAGGGGTGAGTAATTGTTCAAACAGCTCAACAAGTTTTTTCCAAAGTTAACCAAAGCAAGTATTGGTTACTGCAATAACCACAGCTCTCCAAAAAGTCAACAACTGAAAAAAATGTTTCCATCCATCTACCATTTATTTCTAGGTGGATCCTAGGCGTACATGAGTGCTTTGTACATGGTTCGTGCCTCTTTTTCCCATGAAAATATACTCATAAGTATGACTTTTACTATCAGTACTCCTGATGTGGTACTTGTCCTTGTATATACTGTAAAGTTTATATTATTTTGAACCTCATAGCTTACATCTTTAAGGTATGTCACATTTTACATTGCCTGTTGTTGGATATGGATTCCATCTGTTCTTGTGAGTGGAGATCTGGGTAACTTTTATGGAGATTTTTACTTGCATCGTTATTTTGTTTGTTAGTTAAGGCAAGGTTGAAGAGGAAGAACATTGATCAAGTAATATTTTACTATGCAATAAGAATACTGACAAACAATTATGGTATTGCTATCATTTATATCTTCCACAAACGTCCTTCCCTACCCTCTCCTTTCCTTTCCTTCTCTTTTCAAGAGTGTATGCAATGTGTAACTTACAATACCCAACAATAATGAGGTAGAGTCATTCTAATATATATGAACTATGATTTCCAATTCAGGTTCTTTAGACTTAGAGTTTAGTGAAAGATTGAAAAAAGAAAATCCAACAATGGCTAGATTAAGTAAAAGTTGGAAATCAAATTGTTTGAAATTGCATTTAAGAATCAGGCTAAATATCAGTTTAGTGAGATCTGTGTTACTGTATGAACATGAGTCATGGTATGGTAATGAAATAATATCCAACAGATTTAGTAGATACGAGATGATTATTGGGAGTTGAATGGCAGGACAGGATCAGAAATGAAACTATAATTCCATGTTTCACCGCAATCATCGTCATGTGATTTTTCATCTTACTGCCAACGTTACCACTCGCTTTCTTAGGACCCATCACTTATTAAGACTATTCACAAACATACAGTTAACATCACGTAAATAATGCAAAGACAACACGGGAGATGTGTAATGAAATTGATGATCACATGAAATGAATGAGTGATACATGCTTAGAGCACTCCCAAGGGCTCGGTCACCCAGCGTTAGCCTCAGTAAGCATGCTCGTGTCTCAAGATTGTACACATATCTCAATGCAAAATTTTGCTTAGAGGCTCTCTTGTACCTTGAAATACTCGTTTGTTGGAGCGCTCGTATGTTAAGGTATCACTGTATTGTGAAAGTAAACTTAGTAAGTCATCAAACATGAATCACATTAGGAATTTTTGGGCACTAGATGTTTTCTGACTGTGTTAGTTCTAGCTTGCAATTTGAAACATACTTATAACTCACATCATTGATTATCAAGAAAACTTCCTTGCACCAATCCTCAGGAAGGCTAAACTTATGAAAACCCCCTTATCTTAGTACCACTAATAATTGACATTCAAATGGTTTTCCTTTAAATGTTCAAATGATGCGTACTATAACCATTCAAATGCCCGTGTAAAAATATCTTTAATTTCAGATAGAACATAATTCTTAAAAAAGACAATTATAAAAAAATGGTTGACTGAGCTCTACTTGCAACTACTCCAAAGACTGTTCATAAGAACTGATGATGAACCCATCTCATTAGCATTGCATTTGGAAATTGTGACTCACCACATATAGAAAATTATTTTGATCCTGTTACCTATGGTTGATAGGCGGGTGGGGTGGGTGATTAGGTGGGATGCATGGGCAAAGGCCATTCAAGGATATTTCTAAGATAGCAGAATGAAAGAGCGCCAAGGCAACTAATCAGATGTAGCTAACTAGTTTGATAATGCCAATGATGAAACCTCCAAAATGCCATAAAAATGATGACTTAGACAGTGAAGCAGATCTAAACATCATCAAACTTTAATATTATGTTTATGGAATATTAGTGCACTGGTATATGTTCGTGTTCCAATGTAAAAGCCAAACATAATATAACAAATAGTTATCTGACTATTCAGTTTGACAAAAGTAGTAAAGGTACTTTCAATACTTATGATACGTTAACCCCGAGATATTGTCTACGGAGAGCAAAATATGGAAGGTTTCTGATAGGTCCTAAAATCTAGGTAGTTTATAATAGAGGGACCACACTGCTTGGAATACAATCAATATTGAAGTATCGTCATGTGATACTTCCAATGCTGGTTCCAGGTTAAATTACGGGGTAGTTTTGATTGGCTGGTGAGGAAAAAAGTCCGAGCTAATTAATCTGTTATGGGGAATACTGTACACTTTTGATTTTAAATATATTTTGGGCAGTATTCTGATATGTACCTTATGATAATACAAAGGTATTGGGCAGGGAGGTAACATTTTGGGCATCCAACATGTGCCACATATTCGATATTTTTTTTCTACACAGGCCATTCTGTGCTATTTGGGTCGCAATTATTTATCTGAAATGGACTTCATGTGGTGGTACCAATTATTTGATTTAGGAACAGATTACAGGATCCATTTCAGGAATAGTTTGGATTGAATGCAAAAAAAAAAAAAAAAAAAGAAAAAAAAAATTTCCAGCAGTGGCTAATGTGTAAACTATATGAAGCACACATTAATTTCTAACAGGCGATACATTACATATTTAATCAAATTGTCTATGTGCATTCTTTCAAGTCTCAGGAGGTGCGCACAGAAGGGCTTTCAAGCAGACATACATATCTGCCTTGTTTAGTTTGCGAATGCTAAGAGTTGCGTTCTTTTACCAAAATGTTTGGTCTAGAATAGGGTGTTAAGAAAACAGCTTGATGTTGCTGTAATCAAATGTACCTATTTGATTGTTTTGCTAGACCCCATGTAGTTTTCCTGCTTCTTTCTAGCATCTAAGTCATTCACGGTAACATGAGCATTTTGATTACCGTTAGCTCTTGAGAATTTCCTAAGATAGTAAAGTTGTGAATAATGTGAACTTTTAGTAATCTGATTTTTACACTAGACTAATATCCAAAGACAAATTTAGAAAGCTACAAAGTACTTATGGTACTTACTTCACTCTGAATCTGTTATGTTGTGGATAAAAATAATCTTTACGATTTATTTTTTGGTCTGGTTCTTCATTCATTGACTCAAATGGTCTTGGCTCTTCTAATATTCTACCATTGAGCGTTCATTCCTTTCCCATATAATTTACTCATAAAACCAGCATGAGTTTTACATCTTGATGATGCATTTCATCTTAATTCCTTTAGAAATTCGTAAATGATTTAGCCTTTGTGTTTATACGACTTATTTTTTTTTTGTCACTAATATCCACGCTTATCTTTCTCCTGGAAGGCTGACCTGATTCAGTGAAAGGTCGACTCTTTAATCTTTCTTAACCTTTCAGTACATTATCATATGACTGTAAATCTTACTACTATGATCTTTTTTATTGATTAATGTCCATTTCCATATTAACTTGAATTTCAAAACTTTTTTTTCCAGACTACCATTATCACTTTAGCAAAATGAATCTTTTGGCGATGACTGTCTTCCCTATCCTACGTATATTTCATCATGTTCGTGGGATTTCGAAGAATATGTTATCAATGTTCTTTAAATGGAGGAGAGACACATATCTCGGGTGACCTTGGAAAACTCTCAGGATGTTACTCATAACTGATATATGTGGTTGCTGTTCTGTTCAATCTATATTTTTCTCGCTCCATGAAAAGCTTTGTAAAGTTGGAAAAATATTTCCAAAGACTGGGTTGAGTCTCTCTCTCTCTCTCTCTCTCTCTCTCTCTCTCTCTCTCTCTCTCTCTCTCTCTCTCTCCTTGCTTATATGATTTGAAGACTCGATAAGAGCATTTGATTACCGTCCAATCGAATTTTGTTAAGATATTACGTTCTGATTTTGTTCTCTACATCTTATTTTTTCCTGCTGAGGGGGTTATGCGTTTGTTTGTGTGTGTGAATGCTGGACTATTATTATTATTATTATTATTATTATTATTATTATTATTATTATTATTATTATTTTTTTTTTTTTTTTTTTACCAGCGTGGAAGTGTTTTGTTTATTTCAACAGTAAGTACAATTTATTTATCTTTGATTACAGTGCGATAGTTTAGTTAGTTAGGAGTGTTCGTAAGTGTTTTTCTTTTTTCATTTGCAGGCCGTAATTCTTCATTTGGAAAACTAATTTTTTGAATGCTGATCTTTAGTTGCTGACCTGGCCTATAATTGATTGTATTTAGACTGCTATTTTGGATTGCTCAACCTTTGATGACCTGGCCTGTGTATTACGATTATGTGTGATGATGATGATTAGTATGATGATGATGATGATAATTATGATGATCTTGACACCCATGACCCTGAAGAGTTAAGGCCGTTGTGGCAAATCAACAGACACTCTTCTGTTTCCCATATAGTGGTGTTGTGCCAATAAAGACAGTTGGCTCGGTGAATGATTACTTAAGTGTTTTTTTTTTTTACTGTTATCTTGCGAAATTGTTAGTGAACACACGCAATATATATATGTTTTTGTGTTTTGAAGTTTGGGTTGTGGTGAATTTAAGTTTAAGTTTTGTTAGTTTAATTTTAAGCTTTATTGATTTTGAGGGTTTTTTTTTTTATTGTGGAAGGTCTTTTTTTTTTCTTTAATAATTATTTTAATTTTAAGGAATATAGCATAAAGGTTATGTTTTGTTTTTATGTACTTTTTGTCCTAGAGTCCCGCTGCTGACAACGTAAGGGGAAAGTTTGTATTGAGAAATTTTTCAGTTAGAGTGATTCAAGGGTGTGGGCGATGTTCTTGTAACATCCCGCCACATTAAGATGTCAAATGATAACACAAAATGAAATTTGGCATCTTGATTTGTAATATTTGTGAGCATTCACTTCTTAGTAGTAAGAACAGCCACCTATTATCAGTTTTGTCTTAATGACATTAGACATGTATGACAAACGATTTTCCCCGAGTGTCGAAGGACTTTTGAATCTAACTGTACAACTCATTTGAAACTTTAGGTGGGATTTTGAGTGCAAATTTACTTTTGACAAACACATTCTGTCTGTTTCTTCTTCAGTTGTATAAAAAATTGACTTATTGAGAAAGTCTTTTAAGATTTTCGGTGATCAATTTATTCTGAGGAAATGTTTTAATTCTTTCATTCTACTTTGTTTCTAGTACTGTTCTCTTTTGCCTTGTGACGGGCCGAGAGAGGAGTTGTGAACTCAAAGGCAGATTGAAAACGACTGAGTTTTTATTTATTAAGGAACACTCTTCTTTATATACAAAATCTCAAGGCAACAGGACATGACCTGTTCGAGAGACAGATAATGTTACTGAGCAAAACGGAGACATGATCATTCAGGTTCTTTTTAGTGCGAGGGAAGAGCGCAGATACAAGCATGATATATACAAAATAATTATGTACAATTGTGTGACACACGGTTGGTACAGCCTGCTGAATTTCATCTTAATTCGTTGGACAAAAATTTGCGGCCTATTGAATTTATTATTCCTAACCTGGATATTAATATCAGGAATTGTTGTTCAATTAGTTTTTGTGCATGTTGCATAAGTTTTTTTTTCTTTAATTCTGACCATCGGTTGCATTTAGATCTTCTAAGATTACACCATTCTGTACGTAGTACTATGTATACAGTTAATTCTAACAGTCTTACCTCCTCCATTATAAGGCTCAACAATACACTATTCTAGAAGTTTTATTCTAATTGTGACCATATTTTAAAATGCTCTTCATAAACTGGAAGTTAAATCGGTCGAACTTCAGAAGTCCAAACTTGCAGCGAATGTTTTGATGTTGAACAGGCTGACATGAGTCTCTCGTCATAGTTTACTTATGCCTCTTTAATTTAATGTTGTTACTAATCTAATTCTTTATAGCATCCTGC
>NC_090732.1:66169628-66189628 GCF_036898095.1 Palaemon carinicauda
CAGTGTTTTATATATTGCTGTAAGGGAGTTAGAGAACTGTCTCAGAGTTTGGTATTAATATTTCCAGTTGTAACAGTTTTAATGTAAAAGTAAACTGGTGAGTTTGGAATTCGAGAGGTTGTTTAGCTTGCCAGCCATAATATATATAATATTATATGTTTGGTTCTCAGACTAGGGACCATATTATAATGTATTTTTTGGTGCCCAAACCAGAGACCCATTGTATAATAATACACTTACATACTTACATAAATACTGTATATATATATATATATATATATATATATATATATATATATATATATATATATATATATATATATACAGTGTATATATATATATTTTTTTATACATATGTATATGTGTATATATATGTATATATATATTTATATATGTATATATATGCATATATATATATGTGTATATATATATATATATATATATATATATATATATATATATATATATATATATATATATATATATATATATAGATAGATAGATAGATATGTATATATATGTATATATATGTATATATATTTATATACACACATATATATATGTATATATATTTATATATACATTTATATATATATGTATATATATATATATATATATATATATATATATATATATATATATATATATATATTATATATATCATATATATATATATATATATATATATATATATATATATATATATATATATATATATATATCTATATATATATCTATATATATATATATATATATATATATATCTATATATATATATATATATATATATATATATATATATATATATATATATCTATATATATATATATATATATATATATATATATATATATATATATATATATATATATATATATATGTGTGTGTGTGTGTGTGTGTGCATGTACCTATATATATATCTATATATACATATATATATAAATTTATATATGTATATATATATATATATATATATATATATATATATATATATACATATATATATGTGTATATATGTAATATATTTATATATATATTACATATGTATATATATGTATATATATACTATATATATATATATATATATATATATATATATATATATATATATATATATATATATATATATATATATAAAATATACATGCCAATGGGTATACAAGTATAAGCGGATGAGAAACCTGGTGGAGTAACAAGAACTTTAGTTGTGGGGGAAATGACCCCTAAATCTCCATGAAGTCACTGGTAGCAGGGTGACATATTGGGTTCAAGGCAATAGAAAAGATGTTTCTTTGGATTGTTAAAACATGAATCATATTGGGAAGTTACAACAAGTGAAGAATGAATTTATGAAATATAGTTTGGATATCTTGGCCCTAAATGAGACACGTTGTAAGGAGATGGGTAAAAAAAATCTTAGATCAAGGAAATATATAAATATAGATCTACTAAGGAAGAACGGATGGAGTTGGAAGGAAGGGGTAGGAATGATAATAACACCTTGGGCAGAAAAGACATTAAGGGAGTAGAGAACTGGGAATAGTAGATTGTTACTTGCAAAGTTTATATCAAAGCAGTGCAATTCGAGCATTATAGTTTTCTATGCACCAACAAGTGGTTTCCCTGAAGAATGGAAAGATGAATACTATGAAGAACCGCAAAGTGTAATAAATAAGATCCCAGAGAGAGAGAGAGAGAGAGAGAGAGAGAGAGAGAGAGAGAGAGAGAGAGAGAGAGAGAGAGAGAGAGAGAGAGAGAGAGAGAGAGAGATAAAAGTTGTAATTGATAACTTCAGTACTAAAGTTGAAAGGAATAATCAATGCATAGAGAATTTGATGGGAGTTGAGGGTCTTGGTTAAGTTGCAAATGAAAATGAAGTACATTTCATGAGTTTTTTCTTCAACAAGCAACCTTGATATTGGAGGTACTCTTTTCCAGCACTAGGGCATCCACAAAAATACCTAGACTTTACAATGTGGCAATTACAAAAATCACATTGATCACATATCCATTCCTAAAAAGAGAAGGAGAACTCTGAGAAATGCAAGAAGCTATAAAGGTGCAGATATTGGTAGTGATCACCAGCTCCTCAATGCCATACTGAAATTAAAACTGAAATCACTCAACAGAAAGGTATATAGAATACCTAGGTTTGGAATAACTAAATTTTTAGATGATAAGCACAAAGAATCATTTGTATTTGAATGTCGGAATCGAGTTGCAGTCTTCGAGAATCTAAGAGACAAAGAGCAGGCAATTATTGAAAATGGTGTGAAATTAAACACATAATTGTATCAGTCAGTTGGTAGTGAAGTTTTGGGACATGCAGTTAAAAGGAGAAAACCATGGATATCAAATGATACTTGGGATAATATATAAAGGAGACAAAGACAGAAATTGATTGTTGAAAGTTTCGAGGAAGTAATGAAAATTACAAGGTAGAGCATGGTAAACATTCCAGTATTGATAGTGAAGTCAAAATAAAAGCCAGGAATGACTGGAGAGAATATCTAGATAGTAAAGTAAACGAGGCTGATAAAGCTATGAATTCAGGGAGTGGCTGTGGTGTAAGAATTACTCATAGAACTATTAATGAATTCTCTATGGGGCAAGGAAGAAGAAACATATACCCATAAAAAAGAGAGATGGCTATGTTATAACAACAGAAGATGAAGAAAGGCAATGCTGAATGGCATACTTTAGTGAAGTTATGAATAGGAGATATGAAAGGAATAATTGGATATATATACTTGAAGCTGATGAAGACCTTGATGTGCCCATGAATGAATTCAGTGTGTTAGAAGTCAAAGCTGTCATTAAAAAACTCAGGAGATGGAAAGCCCCTTGATAAGATGAAATAATTGCTGTGATAATATTAGCCAAAACGAAGTAACTACCAAAATACTCACAAAATTACTTTGTAGAATGTGGTGTAAGGAGGCAAAACCTGATGAATAGGAGTTAGGAGTGTTGGTGAAAATGGCAAAAAAGGAGATCTGACTGATTGCAGCAATTATAGTCACCATACCTACACCAGTTATCATGAAAGTATATAGCATGATTATTCTAAAGAGACTAGAGAAAAAGATTGATGAAAAGCTGAGAGATGAACAAGCAGGAGTTATAAAAAGTAGAAGTTGCACTGACCAAATTTTCACTTTAAGACATGTTGTACAACAAAGTGTGGAATATAGACATCCACTTTAGATGGCATTTGTGGACAATGAAAGCCTTTGATATTGTGCACCGGATATACATTAGTATGGAGTTCCTCGTATATATGTAAATTTGATTAAATCTGTTCACGAGCATAGCAGATGCAAAGTTAATGTTTGTGGAGTCGTATCAAATGAATTTCCAAGGAATAGGGGAGTACTTCAAGGGAATGTGTTGTCACCTATGTTTGTTTATCCTCTTTATGGATTTTGTAATGCATAAAACAGTTGGAGATGGTGGAGAAGGATTGTAATAAGAAATTACCTTGTTATCAGAACACCTCAGGATTTACAATTCTTGCATACCAGTATGTATGAATTATCTCATTAGGTTGGGCTCAGGACAAATAGAAGAAAGACAGAGATGATGAGAACGAAATATGCAATGGAAGATGAAATATAACTAGAAGAAGAAAGGATTAATATGGTAGATTCATATAAATATTTCAGAACTATGATCTCTAATACAGTTTTTTTAGAATTAGAGTTTAATGCAAGATTGAAAAAAAGCGAATCACACAATGGCTAGGTTGAATAAAATTTGGGAATAAAATCACCTGATATTACATATAAAATTCAAGCCATATATCAGTTTACTGATATTGGTGTTACTGTATGGATACGAGTCGTGGTATAACAATGAAACAATATCCTAAAGATTTTGCAGATTTGAGAACAAAGCCCTTAGTTGGTTTTGGAAATCTCTTAACACTCCCCAAGAGAGATTAGTTCACTAAACTTTCAGCTGGGCTCCACAAGGCACTTGAACTTGTAGAGTTGGAAGACCTAAGCCTACATGACTGAATACTATGAAGTGTTTGGTGGGAGAGGATGAGTGGAGAAGTATTGATTTAAAAGCTCAATATAGAAAAGATGGGTGAAATCTAACTGAGACACTTTACGTTAATAGGCATGGAAGGAGATGATGATGATGAAGAGATGATATCTTAAGCACAGAGAAAATGGCAGAAGAGCATAATAACAATATCTCTAAAGTCTTAAGGCCATGTCCCACAGGGCTTGCGGGAGAATTACGAATAGTGAACGATATTTGCTAAACATACTCATTATTCATGATTCATGCTGAAATCAATTCGCCAATCTCCGCAACACATCCACACTAGTTGCTTCCTCAGCTCCCAGGAGTTTTAATAGTTTCAAAAGTTTGCTTGCGGATGGGAGTTCGTAATACATTCGAATTTCATACGCAATACATTTCTAATTTAGACGTAATCCATCCGGTGTTATTCCCTGTGTTTGGCCTTTATCCGCAACTTATGTATAATTGCATGTTGGTAGTGGAATAGGAGCGTATGTATATTATATGAATACCGAATGAATAACATAGCTAACACATCCATACTACCAATTATATGAACGCATTCCAGATACATAGCGTATAGTTTGCGAACCAATAGCGATTGGATAACGGTAACTCAAGATTGTATATAAAAGTGAGCCAGAACTGGACTCACGTCAATTGTTATTCAATGTGCCTATTTGCGGAAGGGGATGCAAACATCGTGTAATTTTCTTAGATGTATTCTTATAGCTGTCCCGGGTGGAACAAGCATAGCATATCTAGTAGTCTCCTGGAAGCATTTCAAACATTATAGATGTTGTCTGATCCTTGCTTTGCTACTAAATCTGCTTCAGCAGTTTGCGAGCTGCTTCAATATCTTCTTCTGACAACTTTCCTGAGTCTATCAATGCTTCTAAGGTTAGTCACTTGATTTGGGCTTTAATCATCCCACTCGTCACATGGCCACCACATGCCATTAAAATAGAGAGCCCCTGAGCTTTAGTTACATTAGCTTCTGACAATTCCTGAACAATTGAGTTTTTCAAAAACTCTTGGATATGAAGTTGTGCCATCTTGTATTTTACAAAAATTATACCTCCTCAAAAAATATATCTTAGCAATACACAAAATCCTAGCAACACTATACTGTTCAAACCTTTAACTAAAACACAGCCCTCTAATCACCAATATTTAAAACAGGCTTGCTTGATCCCAAGGGTCTGGGCACCAAAAATATATATTACGGCCGAAAAATTACGTAAACTTCCAAACTCCTAACTCACCTGTTTATTTTGTACATAAATCTTTTATATTTCAAAATTAATACCTGAGCTCTGAGAAAATTATGCAACTCCCAGACAGCAATATATGAAAACACTGAATATCCAAAGGTCTCTTACATTACTCTCACCACAAAACTTGGTGACTATATAATACAAACTATTCAAAGTTGTTTTTGGTTAGTTCGTTCTTAGTTAGGAATTACGAGCAAGTTCTGTTAAGAAATAATGGTGATCGAAATAATACACACCTTAAAGACATAAATTTATTCTATAAAAGGTTACAAAAATAATGCAAAAAGAATTAACTCCAATATTATATTACTCGAAATATTAAATCTGAACAAACCTCAGAGTAGGACAAAAGAAAAATTCTTTGAAAAAATTATACAATCACTTGCTTCACTGGAAATTAGTTTATAAAAAATATTTAATTATGATAATAAATGAAAACAGTTAACACTTTAACACTCTAATGATTAAACACTAAAAGGAATTTACATAAATGTAACTGATACATTTACGAGTTTTGGATCACACGAGGTAACCAAACAGCTAAGCCAAAATAAATACACTTCACTGTTTAACCTAAACTCACATGGCCAGTTAAAAAAATTGATGATATACATGTACTTACATTAACACAATACATTTGAAATATCATTCAATGGATTTGTCAACGTTTGAACACACTACATACGATATATATTGGATAGAAATCGTTATTCACATTTGATAGGTCACACATTTGATGCACTTGAGAGGAGAGAGGCAGGACAAACTTTGGCTCTTTCAAAGGAACAGGCTGGATCTCTTCTGTTGCTTATGCATTCATGTGGGCTAAATATATGGACTTACGTATTCTAGATACTTCTAGCTTGGAAGGCAATGCTTACGTCACCAAAGTTACTAACTAAGTAATTCGAACAGGGGAACTAACATTGCTTGCAAGGCAACCCTCTCGCAGCTAACTCCGCCCACCTACCCTTCGAAACATTAGAAATAAAAGAGTAAATGTATTTCGAGAAATTTCACATAGTTTCTAACCACATGGAAAATATAAGAATTGCGTAATCTCTCGCATTCATATCTCAAGTGGTTCGTACAGCATGCGTAGACGAGATTACATAAGACTTCATAACAAATTTTGTGAAATAAGAAATAATGTAAATTTACATAAACTGACCTAAAAGAAGAATACAATGAAATGAATAACGAAAGTCATATGTAATTTACATACATTACTTAAACCTACATGAGTGAGACCCACCTTACGAGCTGGCTATATATCTCTTTAACACATAAATAAAATACATGAATAAATACTTACTCTATACTAGACTAGCTTCGTAAGAATATGCATATATATATATATATATATATATATATATATATATATATATATATATATATATATATACATATATATATATATATATATATATATATATATATATATATATATATATATATATACATACATACACCTATATATATATGTATATGTATATATATATATATATATATATATATATATATATATATATATATATATATATATATATATATATATATATATATATATATATATATATATATGTATATATATATATATATATATATATATATATATATATATATATATATATATATATATATATATATATATATATATAGTGAACCATGGGTGGAATTGAAAAAGTTGATAAAAGATTTAAATAGAGATAACAGAAGGGTAAGACTGACAATGAATATGAGATGAAACTAGGATAATGTTCACCGAAAAAGCAGAGATAAAACAAATAAGATTTTTTTTTTTTTTAATCCCCCGGACGGCTTCTGCAATTGTTCCCGCATTTCTTCGTAATACATCAGCCACAGATTCTCAATACATGTGTCATTCATAGAGTTTATATTCGCCAAACACTGCGGAAAGAAAGTGCATATTTTATGCGAATGCTTACGAATGGCTGGAAACCAGGTAGATTGCGTTCCTGGATTCATTCATATTTCATCCATAGGTCTGTGGGACATGGCCTTTGGAAGCACAGTGCCATATTGGTATAAAAAATCAATTTATCAAAGTAAATTTTTCAGGAAGTAGGTCAAATAATTAGGTCATGTAATAACCCCAGAAGTTATCCAACACAATCCCTGTAAAATGGAAGCTATAGAATATTTCTCTAGTCCGTATACCCATAACAAAGTAGCTGGGTTCCTTGGCATCGTGGGGTATTACCGTAAATTCATGAAAGGTTTTGGAGAAAGAGAAAGACCCTTAAATGCTTGAAAGAAGAAAGTAATAGATTTGGGAGTAGAGGAAGAAAGGGCCTTTAACAAATTGAAAGCTGCTTTAACTAGTGCATATCCCAGCTTGATCACCCGTTTTTAGTGACAATGAATGCGAGTAGTATAGCTATTGGTGGTGCGATTTTTCAACGAGAAGATGAGGATAGGGAGCAACCCATTTGTTTTGCTTCTAGCGTGTTAAAAGGGGTAGAAGAGAATTATAATACCTTTGGTCAAGAGGCATTGGCTATTCTTTAGGTTCTGGAGAAGCATCTGTTCTTTTTAATAGGTCAGCTGATTAAGTTGCAAAGTGATCATTAGGTTTTACATGATTTATTTTACAAGGGAGTCTTGACGTGTAGAGAAGTAAGGTGGATTGAGAGATTGTTAGAGTTTAACATGAGGGGCTCTGCCCACATAAAGGGTAAAGGTAACATAGCAGCTGGTGGCATTTCTAGAGGTACAGTGATAGGAGTAACTACTACTATGTATTTCAGCTGCCCGGACGCAAGGTTTATTGCTAATATCTTCAAATAACCAATCACTCCAGCATGATATATTAGCACCAGCTATTTCACACCTATCTCGAATTATTGATGCTATAGTACATTGGAAAATGTATTTAAGTACGACGTTTACTCTCGATTTTCATTGTGTCATAGCCAACACCAGTCACACCGATGAAGGGATTTGAACAGGTAAGGTTGTGTTATCACAAACTATCTTTTCTTCTCCACACTTCTTCCCTTTCCCCCCCCCCTCTCTCTCTCTCTCTCTCTCTCTCTCTCTCTCTCTCTCTCTCTCTCTCTCTCTCTCTCTCTCTCTCTCTCTCTGTGTTTTTGTTCTAAATTATATTGATATTTTTCTTCTATTTTATTTCCTCCCTTTATTGCTCTAATTTCCTTGTATTTTGACTTTTCGTCTCCTTTCATTTTTCTTTCTAAAGATTCACCATCTTTTCATGATTAATTTCTTTCTGTTTTTTGTTCAAAGTAGTGGCATTCCTTCTATTTCTGCTAAGTAAATAGCTGAACTACCATTCTTTTCATACACCCATTCCCGGCACTCTAGGTATACGTTATCCTCGTAAGCCATGGGCAGTAGACCATATTAGTTTCATTTCCCCAATGTATAGAAATGTGGCTCATTACAGCCATGTCCAACATGCTATGTTGCAACCATGGTTATAAAAATGCAATTGCATTGCAACTTTTACACTGTTTAAATTGAGTGAAACCAACGGCCATTGCCACCATGGCTGTCTTTAACAATTTTACTGTTAGTGCCATTCACTGCCATGTATATAGCAAGTTTGCTGCTAAAGAAATCTTCACTATTGGTGGTAAGTTGAGTGAAGAGTTATAGAGGGCGGACATCATCCCGGAGAAATCCTCAGAGACGAATGTGTGGCCATTAATTAACAACATGGGGTATTGGTGTAAGACTTTACAAAGGAAAGTGTACGTGAAAAAGGAATATAAGGATGTTGTGTTTCGTCGTGTTAATGCTTTTCTATCACTCAGTAAGCATCAGGAGGAGGGGAGATGGGTAGTTTCCGTCAACAAGATGTGGTCTACTACCACAGTACAGAGTGGGTGGACATGTCACAGCATAGCAACAGTGTCATCTTTAGCCGTCAAATGCCTCCTGGTAGGGGTGAGTGGTTTCTGGTAGTAGAGGGGGCCACAAATAATGGATTCATTGGCAAAATTAATAGCACCCTATTCATACGCTGGCCGACATCACAGATTTTGTATGTGCTCGCTGAGTAATCGGTACTGGTACTGTACAATGCATCGTGCCATAGTCAGCTGATGCAGGAGAACTGTTGCCCCACCTGTAACACTAGAAAAATAAAGATCGGGTAATGACTGGAGTGCCGCAGGCTATCAATCTCATCATATGCAACGTGCTTTGAGCTGCCGTTGACTTACAAGGAGAACTGGCCAGAACCTCGCTATACAGTTGACAAAATTATCTGGTCCAGGTGTAATGAGGTCATCCAGCTTCCACTTACCCCTCCTAAGTTAAACGCTATTGAGCAAGCGTGGGACTGTATGAAGCGACATGTGTGTTCAATGTTGCTGAGATTTATTCGGGCAAATCTGCAAATGTGGATCCAGGAGGCAGCTGATCCCAACTAAGGCAGTGTTGGCAGGTGCAGTGAGAAGGTCCAGATCGTTCGAAGAACAGTGCTGGTCATTGGACAATACACATGAAGGTGTGGAACCTGTCATCATCACCAAGGATAGTAAAGCCGAAGATGACCTGTTTATCCATAGTATCATGTTATGAAATAAAATGCAAGCCCATTTATTGTCTTAATTTCCCAACTAATCACATAGGCTATATATATTTGTTATCGAATCCCCTCTCAAGGTGCATGGTATTCATTATTTATTATATATTTATGTTGTTCAGAGAGAGAGAGAGAGAGAGAGAGAGAGAGAGAGAGAGAGAGAGAGAGAGAGAGAGAGAGGAATTAATGAAAACATAGATGGAGAACTGAGTTTAAACAGTGTGGAAAGGTGGGTGGGTGGTAGGAGGGATGATTACCACGATGCGTAGGTGACGGAAGTGTTCTTCTTTGGAGGAAGAGAAGACAAGTATGTCGTCCACGTAATATACACAGAAGGGGAGGTCCCCTAAGATGCCATCCATGAGGAGTTGGAAAGTTGCTCCAACATTACGAATAAACAAAACAGGAGTAATTGATGGTGTATGTACTGATGAGGGTGGTGATAGCAGTAACGGGAATGTCTTCTGGGTTCATGGGCACATGATAATACCCCTTCAAGAGTTCGAGCGTGAAGAAAACCTTTGCTTTGTTCAAGTAGGAGGTCACGTCAGTGATGTTTGGGTGGGTGTAGTGATCTGGTTCTGTTTGCATGATCAGGCGCCTGTAATCTCTCCACACGGACACAGAAATCCTCCTTTTTTTTAGGACCATGTATAAGCATTACAACCATGAAATAGAGTCCTTTTGGTAAAGGCCCATTTCATCCATTTTGGCGAATGTTTGTTTAACGGCTGCCAAACGACATGTACCAGAAATCTTAATCTGGCAAGTACTGGGGACCCTGTTGTCTTGATATGGTGATAAATACCTTGTTTGGCCGGAGCCATGGGCGTTTTACTAAGATCTGGATGGAAAACTTCCGAGTACGATGTAAGGAGGTGGACGTAGGTATTTGTGGGTGCGCTGATATGGAGGGCAAGGTCAGAGGGGGGGAGTTGAAGAGGTTTTGAGGAATACAAATCCGGGTTGGTTAATCGTCGGTGAGGACATCAACCAGGAGTTGGAAATGTGAGAGGAAATCTGCACTGAGGATTGACAATATGACATCAGCAACGAGAAACTTCCAATTATATTTGGTGCTTCCAAACAATAATGTGAGGGTTTCATAACCGTACATGGATATCACAGATCTGTTAGCGGCTACCGGGCAGACTTCGGCAGACTTAGACATACCACGTTGAGTACTGGAGAGTGGCTTTGGCAGAAGAGAACAGCAAGCATTTGTGTTTATAAAAAATTGCACGCCTGTACCTACAACAAGTAAAATGAAAAGATTAGTGACAGGGGAGGCCGCTGCTACAAGTGATGGCCTACTTACATATTTTTGGGCCTCTGACAACTGTTCAAACATTTCTTTGCAGCAGCCCCAAATCTGGAATCTTATTAGCATAACTGTGGCTGATGGGTGTCAGTAAGTGGCTGGATAGGTCGTTGGTTATTGTGTAAGCCAGTGGTGGTATATGTGGGTAGGGGAAGGCTTTTTTGCCGCTCTGGTGCATCACGCTGTTGGTGTCTGTGTCCTACGGTATTGTTGTCAACTTCAGTCGATGTTAAACAGTTGTCCACTTCGTCGGGATTGGAGGCATTGATGGAGGTTTAGAAAGTGATGAAGTGGCTGTCCATAAGGGGATCGCAACGCGTACAGGTTTGGGTAGGCGCTGTACCCAAAGGTCGTGATGTAGATTCATTTCATAAGGAGATCCATCTGCATCTGCAACAGTTGTTGGTCACAAAGCTGATATCTGATATTTATGGGAAAGTGTCCTCGAGAATCGCTGCAAGAACAGTACGCTTGGTGCTTGAGCGTCATGCCCTTAATGTGAAACTGGACCTCAGTGCAGTGGAACCCAACAAATGCTTCAGGGGTGTGACGTTGATAGTAGGGTCAGTATCGGAGGGCGACCTCATCACAGAGTAAGATACAGCAATGAGGAGTAAGGCAGAAGGGAGCTGGACACTCTGGTGGTCACTAATGTGCAAGGTGCCAGTTAGATGATAATTGAGAGGCAAGGTGAATGCAACTGAAGCTTATTAAACAACCATGAAGTTTATATACATGGACTTGCGAGCAAGAACGTCACATAAACTTCAAAGATAATCGACCATGAGCTAGCATGCTTACACAGGTTGGTCTAGTAATAGTGCAGGAAAGAGTGAGTTATAAGATAAGAAAGGAAATCCGTTACAGTGTACAAGTTACAAGTGATATAAGTTACAGGTAATCGTAATATTACTTTTACGCCAGTTACAGGAATCATATAATTTTTCATTTGGTTATTCAGTGATTTTTATGCCTCTCTGACCATTACCATTGTTGCAAATCACTCATTTTGGGATCCCACATAACTGTTATCGAGGGGTATGGCTAGTCTTTATTACCACGCTGGAAAATGCAGATTAGTGACGGTGAAATATTTTAGTCTGATCGCTTACAGCAAACCAGCCTAGTATGGGTGTCCCTAACTGGTATGACTAGTACAGCTTTGCTATACGAGTCCATTCCTTATCCTATGATTCAGGACTTGTACCATCTGGATCAGTTTAGAAAATATTAGCAATAAACCTTGGGTCTAGGCAACTGAAATACATAGTAGGTCACAAAAGTGGAATGATGAACATTCCTAAAATGTCGAGTTAGTCACTCAAAAAGATGTTTACAGATAGAAAACGGGAAAGTTTTCACGATAAGCAATCTTAAAATGAGAGAGAGAGAGAGAGAGAGAGAGAGAGAGAGAGAGAGAGAGAGAGAGAGAGAGAGAGAGAGAGAGAGAGAGAGCAAGCGGATACGTTAACGAGTAAGCGGGAAATGATCAATGTGAATGAATATGGGTGACAAAGGATATGATTGGGGGCGTCCAGAATGAGTGTCTTGATGATGCAAGGAATTTGGGACATAATGGAAGTCCGAGGAATGGATCTATGAAATGCGAACAATGATTAAAGGAGAATCAGACAGTTACCTATCCTTTCTGAATGTGCCTTTTGAGAATTTTTTTTGTAGTTAATGATGTCTTACATTGTGCTTATGACAAGAGGGGAGGGAAATTTTGTGCACGAGTAGTTCTTCTACCCTCTTTAATTAATCAAGCCTTCCACTTTGTACAAGCAAGTCTGTATGCAGGACTGGGGGATTGGTGGAACATTAAGGAGACCAAGTGAATTGTTCTTTTGGTTAGGAATGAGAAATTCTATAGATAGGTATATAAAATGTTGTCATGCTTGTCATTGTTTTAAAGAACATAAAATTACTGATATAACAAAACATTAGTATAAATGTCGGATAAATCAGCAAATTCATTAGCCCAAACGCTGTGCTCTTTCCTTACTAGGTTTAGTTGTCCGAAAATTTTGATACATGATAATGGCCTCAAGCTTATAAAGAAGGTGGTGAAATCGGTCATGATCTTGATGAAAATTGAATATTTTTCTTTGACCACATATAGGCCTTCGGTTAATGGATTAGTGGTATCCATCAGAGGGAAGTGGTGAGACTTTTGCATTACTTAGTGGCTTATGAACCCTGTCATTAGCACGCCATGCTTCCTAGAGCATGTAATGCATTGCTGAGAGACATGTCGTCCTTTTTAGTGTATGAACAGGATCCTGTCTTACCATACACGGTCCTAAAAAATTAGCAACAATTACCAAATTATTCAACTGAGTAATACTGAATATATTTATTGAACCTGTTAAGGAGAATAATGCGCACCACTCAAAGAGTTTTCAAAAGAACTAATGAAAAACACAGCTCAAAGTATGATGGGCGGTGCAAAACTACACCAGTAAAGGCATTTATGGGTGGTCGTGTGTATTGAAATAATTACAACCTAGGAAACACAAACTAGAACAGCGTATTTGGGTCCGTACCGAATAAAGATTCTTAAACCTAGTATATTAATAATATAAAAGAATGTTGGTGGCGCAGTATCAGAACATATATATATATATATATATATATATATATATATATATATATATATATATATATATATACACATATATATATATATATATATATATATATATATATATATATATATATATATATATGTGTGTGTGTGTGTGTGTGTGTGTGTGTGTGTGTGTGTGTTTCCAGAAGATGTAGTTTACAAAAATGTCCGAGTGTATGAAGGGAAAACTCTGCATACACGACATTCCAGGATTTGATGAGTAAGAGGGTTTTATGTTTTTTTTTTTTTTTTTTCTTTTTTTAAACAGACCTCATTTCTTCTGACACGTATTACAGATAAACTTGATGATAAAGAATGTGTTCTTATGCTTGTGCTTAATGTAGTGATATAAGTGCTTCAGCTTTATTGCAGTGTCTAGCAACACATATGAGATGCTGCCGAGTGATCCTGATAGGTAGAAACACGTAGGTTAAAGAAGTCAGGTGTGATATGTCACCAAATGCTCTATTAAGGAGGTATTTATATGATTCCTGTTCGCAGGGTCAGGGGAGGTACCCGAAGGACAAGTGGCTATGGGATTAAAGTTCAGCCTGGGGGCGAGGCAGTGTTAGAGAATGTGTAGATGTGAAAATCTTATGCTTAGTTAGTTATAATAAAGGGGGGGGGGGGATCTGAATGATTTTCTCGGGAAACGTTTAGGGACCACTGAAATTGACAATGGTTACTAGTGCAAGTGTTATGGCTATTTTGAAAATGGCGAAACATTAATGGTGGGTTGTGTTCAGGGCCGGATTAAGAAGTCTCTGGGCCCCAGGCTATTCATTTGAGTTACGGGTAAGCGAAGCAACCCCTTCCAGCTTGGGGGTGGGGTGGGGGGTGTCGGTGTGAGCCTGTTTAAGGTCTAATTAAATACATTCTGGCTATTTAGATTAAATTTAATAGGGAAAGTACATCAAGGCAACCAAAACCATTTACCAACAGCCATTATAACTATCTTGTTAAATCATGCATTTTAAAGAGAATAAGCTCAAGACAGCATAGTATTACTAGATTAGGCTATTAAAGTAGTGACATCAAGTACCTACTATATTCAGCATAACCACTACAGCAGTATCATTCCCTTTATATATCACTGATAACTTGTGTTGCAAAACTAAGCTGTAAACCCGGCCAAGTAAAATCGAGTGATGAAGCAATGTAGATTCGTACCCTTACGCTGCCAGTTCAGGCCCATATTGCCCGCAACCAGAGAGAGGATGTTGATAAGATTGTGTAATACCATTTTGAGTATCTTATATTGTTATTACAAAGACCATGACAAGAAATGAAGGAATTTATTTCCTATTTATTGTGTATGCTTTCACATACAATATTTAATTTTCTATTTGGTGTGAGATGTCTATATTTTTTTAGGTGATTTTTATGTTTATATGGTTTTATGTTGCATTCTGTCTTCAACATTGTATGTCCTGCTCCAGAAATGAGTGGCCTCCAAATATCATAGACTAGAGAGGGCAAGTGCGCACCTCCGGGAGTGAGGAGCATGGCCGGGGGGGGGGGTGGGGGGGGGGGGGGGGGGGGTTGCTGTGTTTCAGTAATGTCCCACACCCTGGACAGGACAATATATAGCAGTATAAGTTAGTTTGATTTTATGCAGTGAGATCATTGGGCTTTTTAAGAGCACCATAACTCTTATACAATGTTCTGTGAGATAATTGGACTCTCTTATATATGACTTGTCACAAGAGCTTATGGGTGACAGTATCTTTCCATCACCGTGATTTCCACAAATTTTATAGATTCAGCATAGTGAGGGAGCAACAATACTTTCCTTGCTCATAAAGAGAATCAATATCAATCAAATTCTCACAAGATTAATAGGGTAACTGTCTAAGGTATCTTCACTGTGCAAGTGTATAACTATTTTGACAATAAAGAAAAAAACGTATGTTCGGATGTCTCATTTATTCGTAGTACATTGGATATATATATATATATATATATATATATATATATATATATATATATATATATATATATATATATATATATATTTAGATATACATACAGCTTATATAAAGTTATGTTCAATTATTAGGAAACAATAGCAAAACATAAACAGCAAAATGAAAATAATAGCCAGCAAACAGAAAATAAAACTATATTTAAGATTTAACATATATATTTACATCATTACACAAGATCCACCGAATACTCACAGTACACCAAAACTAAATAATATACATAACTCTTACGAAGTAGGTCGAGTTGACTTTCCAAACTTTGAGGGACAGATGGCGTTGAGTAGTTTCAGATATAGAATATTGACACGAAGAATCAGGGGTTCTATCTGATGATGAATGTTGTTTTAACGTTCTTTGTCTTCTAGCGTCACAGAGGGTGTAGCTGAAGAATGTCTCTAAACACGAGTAGTGTTCTGTCAGGTCTCTTTCGTCTCTGCCTTCTTCCATTCATCATCTTATGTACGAGGGAACAATAGTCTCGAATATTCGTGATGGACTAGAAGTGTCCGGGACTAGCATATTTGCTTGGCGCCAGGTGACGAACCCATTCTCAAATCATCTTACACTGTATAGCTCTAGCCAGTCAGACAACTGGCACCGAAGTAGAATCGAGAACTCTCGTAGAAGGTAAGCACAGCAATACTTTCATTCTACAAATACATTAACATATATAAAAAGGAATTGTTTAATTTCAACATTAACAAATATGCAATAAAATGAATTGTTTTATTTTTTACATCAACATACAAGAAAAAAATAATCCCTTTTCACAAGTTTTGTAATACACTATATATAAATTCAATGTGACATACATACACACACACACACACACACACACACACACACACACACATATATATATATATATATATATATATATATATATATATATATATATATATATATATATATATATATAGTCACTAGGCCAGAGGTTACAGTAATTAATTAAATTAGCCATTAGATCATGGAAAAGGTCACAAGTCACCGGTCCTGAAGAAAGGGTAGCACCATATGTGGAATGTAAACTGTTGTCAGTCTTTTACTTCTCAGGTCAAAGCATGAGGGAGATCAGAAAAGTGCTGTGGGGTTTGAGGTGGGCCAACCTTGATATGGGCGACCTAGGTCACAGATGTCACTCAGTAACAGATTACTACCTATCTCTTGGAGGAAGCACCTCATCCCCATAGATACAGGTGCCATAAAAACCCTCCCTTGGAAGTAGGGAGAGGGGAGTTGGGCGCGGACCATGGTTGTGTACCTTCGTTGCCACTGGACGTCCACTACGCCAAACGACACTCCACTAGGTTACGTTGTTATTGGTAACTTTTGCCTAAGACTTATAATGTGAGACAAGTACCCTCCCTCTTGCTTGACTTGGATAGGAATTAAGATTGTAATGCTAATTAATAAGTCAGATTGGAGACTTAAGATAAATTACTATTCTACTGATGGAAGAAGATTAACAGTAACTTGCTCTATGTGCGTTCTCCCTGAGTGAGTCTGTAACTATTGAGTGATTTGATGTTATCTATAACTTATGAGTATTTTACAGTAAATTGTTCTAGTAATCCATAAATTCCATAACAGATTTAGAGTTCTATTGACTATGCCATTAAAGATATTCATTCATTCACTTTGTAGAAGAATTCTGCTCATGTTCTATGAAAATTATCTTAGATATTAAATCCTCTTAGCAATGTAAAAGTCGTCTAATTTTCCGCCTCCCATCATTTATTATTTGATTGCTACAAACCAAGTGAAAAATTGGTGGACTTATGGTAGGAGGAAGTTGATTAAAAACAAGTGTGATAATGAGCAAGAGTCCGAGTGCCGCAGCTACCAAAAATAGACTTAAGAAGAGAACAATGATGAAATAAGAAAAAAGAATGAGAGGGAAATAAAGACACACGAGAAGCAAGGAGCAGACATCTCAAAAGAAGATGAAAGGAAAAGCTAAGAAAGATAAAGCCAGTTGAAAAAGCATGACGAAAGAAGATAAAGGATGAATGGATGTTCTTAGAAAAATTAAGAAGAAAATCCTGACGATGATGTCGAGAATAGCAGTTAGGATGGGTGGTGTAAACCAGTCCCCCACAGAGGACCAGCAGGGAAGAGACCTTAGCGCCCTTCCAACGAGAAGGGTGGGCCAGAACAGTCGACGGTCAGGGGAGGAACCCTTCATGAGGATATGCACTCGTCCCCGAGAGGACGACATGGCAATGTTCATGCGGGAAACGAAGACGGCATGCCCACAAATGACGATATGTTCAGTATCCTGCCAGCATTGAAACTAGACATCCAGGATGTCGGGCCAGGACCCTTCCATGGGCCCCTATCAGCCGATCATCAGGAACAGTTGGGTGCTCGTAAATGACCTAACAATGGAGGATGTCGTCGTCGAATCAACAGCAGCGGGCGGTTGATAGACACAGCGTGCCCACGATGGTCAATAACAATCCCGAAAATTGGAAGTTCTAGACAGCAACTATAGGACGAAGGACCCAAGGCAATCCACAGATCAACTCACACATCAATTGAGTAACGTGGTACAATTTTGTAGTTTCTGAAATTAGCGAAAATGTTGTAAGATTTTGTAACAGTGAGTAGAGTAATGAAGATGTGATTCCGTTTTCTTCCCATGATATTAAGGTAAGATCTAGAATACTAATTTTCGTGCATTGCGTAAAGAATACAACTAGTTGGAAAATGTGTTCAATGTAAAGGATTTTAGTAAGGATTGATTTTTCTTTTCTTAAAAGAATAAACAGTTACTGATCTAGTTGCTGTGTGGATAACTGAGAAATATTTTTTTACACTGTGCAAACGGGTAATTTTCACTGCATAGTTTATTTAGTTTAAAGTTATTTGTTCTTATTATTTATAACCATCGTTGTCAAACGTGTTAAATGTGATTTTTGGAAAAGCAGTGTGGTCATATATTGAAACAATTCTGTGTTAACAATGATAACAGTTATTTGATTCGAGAGGAGACGTTTCAGCCAGAGTTCGAATGTAGTATTTTGTTAGATATTGCCTGTGATTCGGTGTTAGGACCTAATCTATGAAGTTCTAATGATGTCCTATTTAAGTATGTACTTAGTAAAATCATGGAGAAAGAAGTGTAACTTAAGCCCCCCTGACACTTGCACGCATTTGTGGCACGCACTGGCACGCATTGTGGCGTGAACTGGCGTGAACTTGTCGTGAACGGTGCGTGGCATGCGTGCCGATGCGTGCCATGCGTGCCGAGAATTTTGAAATGTTCAAAATTTGTGGCACGCATTGTCACGACAAAATTGGCGTGAACTAGTCGTGAACAATGCGCGAACTGGAGTGAACGTGTCGTGAACAGTGCGGGACGATGCGGGAGGATGCGTGCCAGTGCGTGGCAATTAAATCAATGGATTTATCCCTACTTCCTCATAATCATCAAAGAAAAAATCTGTATAATGACAATATATTCTTTTACCTCTCCCATTTCCTTATTTAATTGAGAGAGAGAGAGAGAGAGAGAGAGAGAGAGAGAGAGAGAGAGAGAGAGAATAAGCTTCAATATCTCTCTCTCTCTCTCTCTTTCTCTCTCTCTCTCTCTTGGTATTATTATCAGCAAGGATTTGAAGTTCACCAAACAGAGCATAAAAGCTGAAAAGAAAGCACAAAACATAATAGGTTACATAAAGAGACAATTCAAATACAGAGATATAGACACTGTAGGCCTACTAAAGCTGTAGGCCTATACAGATACACCATTAAATAAATACATTTCAAATTCATCTATTCCGCTCTTTTATAATATATTAAAAACTTTTCCTTTATTCTCCTACACAATCTACAACTTTACCCTTTGAGTAAGTCTATCGGCAAAATTGTTATTCACACTTACACTAACATAGGCCTAGGTGCGAATCTAAGGAATTTGCACTTGATTTTTCAGTAACTTTTACCCCCTGCACTCTTTTATCCCTCGAGGAGAGAGAGAGAGAGAGAGAGAGAGAGAGAGAGAGAGAGAGAGAGAGAGAGAGAGAGAGAGTTATTGATTTTATAACACAAAAAGAAGACAGAAGTTCTTTAATCCCTTCATGAGCAGATTTAATACTTGAGAGAGAGAGATATATTTTCTTCATTTTGCTTGTGGTTTATTGAATGTGTATACACACACACAAACATATATATATAT